>NC_056739.1:383870037-383875037 GCF_019279795.1 Protopterus annectens
CCTCCAGCACCCTCTCTGTCCAACCAGTGCTTCATGTCCCTGCCCAAGTAGCTAACATAGACACACTTTGAGGTTAGGTATACATGCACACACATCTGGGAAAGGCTGGAACAGGTTTACTAGCTATGCCCCCTTATTCTCAAACTATAAGGTAGTTTCCACTGTCAGCAGTCACTCCTTATCAGCTACGTTGCGGTCCTTAACAAAGGGTGTCCAATCTTACTGTGTAATATTAATACTAATACAATTGGTAGTTTGACCAACAGCAAGGCTATTAAGAGTGGCCCACACAGTGTCACCAAATAAATATGCAAGTACTCTCAAAACTTAAATATCTCTACAGATCAACCACAATGAAAGGTTTAAATATATTTAATAATAAATAATAAAAGAACAAGACAATACTAAATATATATTTACAGTGACATCATAATTTTAAACTACATGAAATATTTAAAATAACATTACAGTACAGGCTCACAAATAAAGAAAAATAAATGATAAATTAAGCTTTGCTATATTCCTAACTGTATCTAAGAGAATTATACTATTCCCTAGTAATTTACTATTAAACCAAGGCAGTTGTTGTGGTGAATGGTTCTTGTCAGGTCCTAGACCAAATACAGAATGCTCTGTCTCACTAAGAGACTTCTCAAATTAATATCTAAAATATTACTGCTAGGATAACTTGCAGAATGACATAATTTCTGGTCATCTGTCTTCTAGTTCCCAGGCCAAACCCCCCATTGCTAGATGCTGGCAGCATTTAGCATCTACCTGTAAAAATATACAGACAAGAGCTTTTCCTCAGATCTTTGGCAGATACTGGAAATCATAAAACAATTGCATTCCTTCATGATTCAAAAGTAGCAGTTAGTTCACTCTAAGGACAATACAGAAAGCTCCCTAGTACAATCTTTGTGTCTCTAGCTGCATTGAAAACTTGGGATATACCCTCTTTATTGCATAGCATATAACGTAATTTAATTTCAGATATTTTTCTAAAGTTTGCTGGACTGAGGTTAACCTCCTGTATTCCAGTTTCCACTGTTAATATATATATATATATATATATATATATATATATATATATATATATATATATAGATATATATATAGATATATACACACATATATACATTTAAACAGTTACAATATTGCATGTACATTTCTGTTCTCTTCCAATAGGGCATACCGTGGTTACATTTCAAACACAGCACTCTACAAATACCTTTTCAACACACACATCTGTAAAAGAAGTTGGATATACACATGTACACATGATACACATGTACACATGACATACAGTTCCAATACATGTGTAACACAAGCATGTGGTATAAATAATTTTGACATTCACCAATGACATATAATTATTTACTAAATTCTAGCTAGCTGTGCTGGCAGTATCTCCTTTCATCATGGTGATACTTCTTAGTTTTTCTATATGATGAATAGTTGCATCAGGATGTTAAGATGTGGTGCAGGGAAAGGCTTTTTATTTGATGTTTAGCAACCATGGTGTTAACAAATTTAAGTAAAAGGAGGTTTGAAGATGATTCCCACACTTGAGTGGTACAGGGGGCCTGCCTCTCCCTACAAAATAGTTTGCTTTTGTTTTTTTAATGGAAGTGATTTTAATGTTTATTCTAGTACAGTGGTTTAAATGAACTCATGTTCAGAGAAATGACATGAATCCATGACAAAGGAGTCAGTTTTGCCAAATATGCCACTGAAAATGTGTGTTTGGAGGATGGAAGGAATGAGATACATGGCTGCTTTGTCTATATGCAGATGATTATTGGCCACAAGATCCAGACAATTATGTGACAGTTATGTAATGTTTTATGGATATATAAACTCATTTGGTCAAGCAATTAGTGGTGTGAAAAAAAGTAAATGCATTGATGTGCAAATGTACTTTTGTGCAATCCTTGAAAAGTGAACTTTGTGTTTACTGCAAATTATGTTTCTATGAGTGTAGTGCAGTGGCGGCTGGTGACCTCAAATCAAAGGAGGGCTGCAGGAGACAGTTGAATGGGGGGTGTGACCAACTAGAAAGGGGAGGAGCTATGCTCAAAACCACAAAAACTGGGACTTTAATTGAATACGCTACACTGGGTGCCAAACTGTCATTATGAGATTCCAATCAAGACAAAATGAAGTGTAGAAGAAAAAAAAATATTTCAATACATTGGCTGCATGACAGCTTACTTAATATCTAGATGGAAACAAAAAGGTTGTGAGGCATGAAAAAAGAAATTACTTTTTAAATACATTACTGGAATGCCAGTCAAAATCAGGTATAAAAAAACAAGCAGCACTCAACTCAAACCACTTCTCCTTGCACTGCATTTCTAATTATAATTTATATTCAGCTTTATAAAAGTACCAAGTAACATGCTGAAAGTAGCAATCTCTGTGATGCCCTCACTTGTAAAAATGTTTCTTATCCAAAAAAGACCTGCTGCCTGACAACAACTATCTACTTATTTCATGGGAAAAAATGATCAAAGTAAAAAATGAACAGCAAACAAGAAACAAGCTCAAGATAAATTGCTTAGAGGATTACAGCACAGGTTATGGACCACACAGGATAGATTGGCATTCTGTTTGTTTATGGGTAAAGCCTGCAAAGATGACTGCAAGTCTCCAGCAATTGTAATGAGCTTCTGAAAATACTGTAATCCTGTCCTTTATTACAAATACTGTCATATGCATTTCAATACCTAAAACTTATACGTTATATAGTTATGTAAATATTCCCGGCATGGCAAAAACAAAAAGGCTTTCAATGTTGGCAATTCCTAAACAGTATGCTTATTAAAGCTTACTTACATCTTACAATCTCAGACAAGCTTACCTGATGGTCATTAAAGCATTGCTACTTAAACACAAAGCAATATGCACTACAACAACATGAATTTTCTGAATATTAAGAAGCATAAATCAACAGTATACAAATATGACAGAAAACCAGAACATTCTGCAAAATCAAGGACAGATGAAAAGCCACTGTAGTACTTGTGTTTACCTTGTATGGGGTATACTCTGCACACTTAACACTGCATAACTGCTCCTTGCCTTGCTTGGACACATCCAGAGTCACTACATGGGGGTGTGGGGTGCAACAAGTATGTCACAATTTGAAATGTCTCTGGCTGATGGTGATGGCCCTGACACATTTGCATACCTCTCAACCTCAGAGCAAGAAATCTGGACAAAGTCATAAATAGAAGTGGGACAAAGGCCCAAAAATAAGGACAATTTTTAAATATTGCACTTATAAACTTAGAAAGATGATAGAATAGTAGGTCTTGCACAAGTATGAATTTTCTGAAGGGTATGAAATCTGAAACTCAAATGTCTATCATTATTTTCTAACTTCAATCTTTAGTGGTGTGCCACTAATTTGCCAGAAAACCACAATTTTATAAAAAAAAACGGACCAAAAATGTAATGCAAAAATATACACTAGCCACAAAGCACAGCTGAGAACCTGTCAAAGAAGGGACACTTTTTTAATATTAGTACTGTTAAGTTGAGCAGCTGACAAAATAAGAGAATCTACATGCATTTCTGAAATAAAAGTAATCTATAACTCTGATCATTACAATTATTGATGAATTGTAAACCCTTCACATTTTCTTCCAAAATTGCCATTTTGCAGAGGGATTATTAGGGGGAGAGCAACATTTTGAGCCACAGTCAGAGACAGTAGACAGGTTTGGATATACCTAATTCTATAAAAGTGACTTCTTTGAGCGTACCTCTCAACCTCCTAATGCAGGAAATCTGGACAAGGCCAAATATATTGAAGGAACATACAGACAGTACTAAAAATTGTTCTTGTATAAACTTAGACAGTTGATAGAGTAATAGGTCTTGCTTTAGCATGCATTTTTCTGAAGGATATGAAGTTGGAAACTCAATGTCTGTCATTATTTAGTGACTTCATTCATAAATGATTTGCCAGAAAACCACAAATTTTATGAGGAGCAAACCAAAAATAAGAAGCAAAAATCTATTCATTCTATGAAAATCTGGACAGAGGAGAGATATAGTTCAGCTGGGGCTGTCTTTGAGTTTGCCGCCCTTTCCCCCTCACAAAATCATGGTTGAATGGGGCCTCTCCCCTGCAGCCATTCCAATGTCCCATAAACACTGTAATGTGCATACTGCTTTACTTCTACGATGATTTGGGTTTCATTTAAAAGTTTTATTTTGCATTTTACAGCACAAACACTAACAGACATTTGCTAAACAAAGCAATGCAGTCTTACAATGAAAATAGACTTAGCTTAAAACTTCTCTGCCCTTGAAACTCATATTCATTGAAACAGCATTGAAACCCACATTCAAAGAAAATACATCTAGCCAGTGGCAGATAAAGATTAACTTTGGCCTTTTTTCAAATCATAGGCCCCTTGCACACGAAACATACGTGTGTTTTTTGACACACCTTCCCGAGTGAATTAAATTATATTCCTTGTATAATATAGTACAGTTGTTAGAGGGCATTTTAAATTTATTGTTTTGAACATTTTTCCAGTAAACAAGGAAACAAAATGCATGCACCAATAATGACAAAACTGCACAATTCAGAATGTTTCCATCATAAAAGTCTACTCAAACATCTACATTCCACCAATATCAGTAAATATGCACAATCTCTGCAGAAGTAAAAGTCATCTAAATAATTCTGCATTAAAGAGATCTGTAACTAATGAAGAGGTTGCTGCTAGCAAACAACTTTATATTTCATTGTTTCATCTACAAATAAAGTGCCTGCTGCCCTTGAGGAATAAATTGCCCATGTTACATTAAAAAAATGATAAGCTAATAATATTGCAATAGGGAATGGATGGCAAACTGATAACAGGTTCATAGTTACTAGGTATGTCCGCCAAAGAGGACATTCTCAGAACTGCAGCATCCACCCACTTTAAAAGTATAACACAGTACAGTATCAGCAATGCATCTACATACTATGTGAGTAG
>NC_056739.1:383877537-383887537 GCF_019279795.1 Protopterus annectens
GTGTGTGTGTGTGTGTGTGTGTGCATGTGTGTGCGTGTGCGTGTGTGCGCGTGTGTGTGTGTGTGTGTGTGTGTGTGTGTGCGTGTGTGTGTGAGCATATATAAAATGGCTAACTAGTTGTGGCTTTTTCTGTTTTGTTTGTCATTAAATAGTTAGGCATATGTGTTTCCACATGATGAGCCTCAAATTGTCTGGTCTATACTGCAGTGACTCAAGGATCCTCACACACTTTGCCATTTTGCATTATTAAAGCACATTGCATGACTCCATTACTGTTTCATCTTACAGACTATTAAAAAGTTGGAAGTCCTATAAAATATATGCATAATCATTGTAACACTTCCTGTTTACTACATTGTTGAAGAAGAGTACCCCCCAGCTGGACTGGGCATAAGTGGGCTTGGCTTGTGTGAGTGACATTTCAAATGGCTGTGATGTCGTATGCAAATGATGCATGATTCACTGCCATGCAGATTTGATAGTGACATCATGCATTCATTGGCCCTGTCTTGTGTTACTATGTCTGTACCTGTGCTTTAATGTTTCGTTTTTTAATTACCTATGTTGTAGCTGTTATGTCGGTAGCAAATTTTTACTGTTATCTTTCTAACAAAGATTGTAAGGCATGGGACTATTTTGCTGCAGTCAGCTGAATAGCTGGACTGAAAACTGGCCAACAGATACTATAAAGTTGCATATTGGAATGTTACAGTTATAATGTTTTTTTATATACAACATGTTTTTTATTCTTATTATTTTAAGCTGTATCAGTTGAGCTTAGAGCGCAACTGTTAATACTCTCCTGATTTTGTTGCTGCATGCCTCTCAACTGTCCAGATTTTTGCCTTGTATTTTTGGTTTGTTTCTCATAAAATTTGCAGTTTTCTGGCACCTAACTGAGGATTACCCTCTAAATAATTACATATTTCAGTAACTCAAATCCTATTATTCTAGCAACTTTGTAAGTGTTTTAGAACAAAATTTAAAAGTTTGTCTCTACTGGGCAGAACTGGCAATTTACCCTTTTCCTCAATGTACTGCAATTTTTGAGCTGGTATATTTAATTTTCAGGGGGTGTGGGGGTGCAGAGTATGCCCCCCCTGCATAAACATAAAAAAAATTACTTTCAGTTATAGTCCTGTTTCTTTAGCATTAGGTAATGGTAGTCCCCGCTTGAGCTTACATTCCGAAGGCTAGATGAATATTCATTCCTTATTGAACACGTCATCGGGTATTGGGTTGGGGGTGTGGTTTAGGCGTTACTTGCTACTGCGCATCCAAGGGGGTACTGTTCTACAACAATGCCCTGTTTACTGGGTAATATCTTTGTGGACTGCCCAACTGCCAACATCATAGCCTACACACAAAAGGAGTAAGTGCAGTAATAAATGTAAGGATGTATTCACTGATAATATTGTGTTTTAGACTGTTTTGGTTTGAACTGTATATGGAGTATTGTACAGGCTAACTGTACAATAACGGTATGCATTATGTAGTAGAGTTTTATAGTATATACAGCTGAATAAATTTGTACTTAAAGTTAATATATGAATTCTACAAAATGTTGTGTTGTATGTTTAACTGTTAAGATAAAAGATAATCATTTGGGACACACTCCCTCAGGCGGTTAATGTTGTGTCATAATGTGACTCAGTTATGTCTCAGTCTCCAAAATGTTTCAAATTTGAGCTTAACATTTTCTGTGCCTTACACAATTAGACTTCCAATAACAGCACCACAAAGAACATCAACTAAAGAAGTGAATCACTGTTTTTATGAAGTCACTTTCAGGGAAAATGGCATTTTAAAGGACATTTTCTTTTCATTTTCCTAAGTTAACAGTAAGGGCTTCTAAGGCTGCCTGATTTAGTGGCATTTATCACTAATTTCTTTTAATCATTGACTCTTAAATCATGGGAATAGAGGTAGAAAGGTAGGAGGAGAAGCCTAGATGCATTTAAACACTATTTAAATACTCCTGTGGGAGTCTGTTGATTCACAGTGTAATTTATTAGTTTGGCAAATGTGCTGAACATCTCATGCACATCTTGAATGAAGTTTAACCTCACACTGGCTTACCCTTGAGGACGTGTAAGGCTGAGAAAGGCCTTATTATTTCCAAACATTGTAGTATACTGCCATCTTGTGTTAAACTTCAGTTAGACATAAGGTAGCATTTCTGGAAGCTCTGAGGCTTGGTCAGCAGGAATCTATCTTAGTTAGACATGCCCAAACAAGTATTAAATTACTAAAAACAATTAATCAAAACAGCTACATCAATACATTGAAAAGAGAGACATGCTTCTCATTACACAACATGTTTTGCATTTACTTTCTGTTGCCTTCATGAATTTTAAATTACTTAATAGCTGTACGATAGCTGGACTACTGTTTAATATGAAAAGTGACTGTATTACATACAAAGTTAAAGGGACCAGTTCTGGAAATCATGTAAAGTGACTGACAAGCATCATAGGGCAGAGTGCATTAAATTCCCATGCCTGTGGGACACAAAGCCAGACTTTTTCTTAAGTCAGAGTTCATGACAAAGCTCAAGTATCTCAGTGTACTAAATGGCTCTTCCACAACTGACTTTTACATCCAGGATCCAAAACGTACTGTTGCATGAAACATGAAGTGGTGATTTAATAAGCTCTCTCCCTGCTGGGATCTCTTTTAAAACAGACAGTTGTCATAACAATTTTGTATGTTAGTCAAGAGACCCAAAACCTATGATCATCTCTACCATGGCCCAAAGTCCTGTGACCTGACCTAATAGCTGACGCTTACTTCCTTTTGTGACCTGGACTTGCTCCCAAATACTTGTCACTGAGCATTCATTGAGAGAATCTGTAGCAGAGGTAGTGAAAGAACTATAATGTGGGTCTGGTATTATTCATTCAGTACGCATTCCATTGAACTGCTTCTCACTGAAAACTTTTCCTTGAAAGTACAACCCCTGAAAAGTAAATAGAATGAGTACCGTTAAACTGAAAATTCCGGAAATGCAACCATATGTATAGAAGAGTGTACTGAAGTGTTGATCAGTGCCTCTGGTTTGAAAATATACTTACTGGGGAAAAAAAAAACAGGAGATCAAAATGGCAGTTGATCTCAAAATGAAAGCATTTTCCTCTTGTGATAATTTCCTCTTATGAGTGTTAACCAACACCCTACCAACTAACACCAGGCACATTTTGTCTGAACAGTGGTAGCAGTATTACAGAAAGGGTTATTCTTAAGATAAAAATCATATGCACTATTGTATCCTTTGTGAAGTATTCTACCCCATGGAACTACCATATTGACAATACACCCCTAAGAATTGATCCAGTTGTTTGAGATTTGGGAACTTATGTGACCTAACTTTTTACTAACATGAGTCTGTTGTAAGAAAATTCTTCTATAGTGCACAGTTTATAAACAAAGGGATTGTGTCTAGATGTAGGAATGTCATTGTACCCTTTATTCAGCTCTCATTAGGCCAATGATTGAATATAATGCCCCATTTGGCATGTATCTGTCCAGACAAATGCAATAACTGGAATGCCCACAGAGATACATGTCCACCATTTGTTTCTTGGACATTTGTGTTGTTCAAGATGACCAAGGAAACATGGATACCACCTTGTTCAGAAAAGATTGTTGGAAAAATAACATCTTACCAAGATCAAGCATGAACCCCAAACACACTCATCAGAATATTTTAAAGGGACACTTTCTAAGAATGTACAGACTACATTCCAAGGAAACAGACTTTGAAAAAGCAATGCTCAACATGTGCCAACAATTTAAAGTACGTGGATATAATAATAGAGAAGTCAATAGGGCATGTGACCTGGCTAGGAAGAAAAGGGACAAAGAAGGGGAACCTAATTTATTAAGAGGAAGTGAAGGAACTGAAGCCAATTGCATGGATAATTCCATGGCAGAAACGAGTAGGAAGAAAAAAGATTTAAGGATGACTTTGACATACTCAAAATACAACAGTAATATATGTAATATTATAAAGAACAACTGGAAGATCTTGACATTGTGTGATGAAATTAAATGAATAGTTGGAGAGACACCGAAATTTGCCTTTAAAAACAATAAGAACCTAAAACAGTGTTTATGTGACAGAAATCCAGTTTGGTCTAAAGTGAATTCAAGCAGAAAAGGAACTTTTCCCTGCCGGAGATGCACTATGTGTAAGCACATCAACGAAAGAGAGTTACACCAATCCAACCAATGGAAAAACTTAAAATAATAACTTTTATGTGGACTGCACGACAAAGAATATAGTGTACCTAGCAACCTGTGAATGCTGAGATAGTTTCTATGTGGGAAAGACCACCAGACAATTGAAAGAGAGACTATCGAAACACCTCAGTGACATTAGGTTAAAGGATCACAAAAATCACATAACTCCCCTATTTAGACATATACAAGATAATGAAGGGCACTGTTTTTTTTATGGTGCTATAATTGGTTGAAAAAACTTTAAGAGGGGGAGATCTAGACAGCAGGGTGGAACTGCAAGAAATGTATTGGATAGGTGAACTCCAAGCTCACAAAACTCCGGGGCTGAATAGCAATTATCCAATAAGACCAGCCCTAAAGGGGCGTAGGCTGAGAAGACACATCTAAATGGTCAGCATCATAGAAGAGTCACAGATATTTGGAAGATGGTGTGATGGAAAAGATGGAACTCTATTGGCTATAGCCTGCTTTAAAGCTTTTCATTGAGAAACTTTTAATTAGATCTGAAGAGTTGTTTTTTAGAGCTGAAAGCACTAATCTCTCGAGTTTTAACAGTTTTATCATAAAGGAATTCATTTTTTTAACTTGGAGTTACTTCATTGAGTCCTGGCTAAGACAACAGCATTGTTTTTCTTTTGTTGCATTTGCTTCTCACTACAACGCTACTTTTTAGTGGAAGCCCTATTTGTGTTTATTTTCTACATATACACACACACACACACACACACATATATATATATATATATATATATATATATATATATATATATATATATATGTATATATGTGTGTGTGTGTCTGTGTGTGTAAAGCAAAAGAAAGAAAACGTGAAAAGATCAACTAACTAAATTCAAACAAAAACTTTTTCGAATATGCAAATAAGAAAAAGCAGAGTAGAACAGGTGATGAGCTGTCACCATTAAGAAATGAAAGCGCTCAACTGTATGTATATATAGGTTTACTATCACATACTTGAGTGCACTGTGTTCGAGTGTGAAAATGTCCAAACAAAATGTTCAGAAATCAAAACACCGAACACAGTAAATGCTGAAGTGAGCATTTCAGTAAAGATGAATGTCGAAAATGTCAACTTTGCTGAAATGCTCACATCTGCTCAACATTGAAAAACACTTTTTGCTGGGGGGGGCAAGCCCCCCTGCACCCCCCATGTGGGGGGTTGCACTCCCCACACCCCTTCTACTTATATATACAAACTCAGAGATCGCACTACAGTGAGGGGAACAGTACATTTCCCGATCCCCACTATAGTGCAATCTATACCGCAGTGTCAAACCTTACAACAGAGAAGGCTCACTATTGTAAGTTTCAACATTATGGCACTCGCATTTGCAGTTATGCAAAGTGAGATCGACTATGTGATAGTAAACCATATATATATATATATATATATATATATATATATATATATATATATATATATATATATATATATATATATACATTCATTGCATATACTGCATGTGTATGTGTGTATACATATATATATATATATATATATATATATATATATATATACACACACACACACACACACACACACACACACACACACACACACACACACACACACACACACTACATATACTGTGTGTATTTATTCCCCTACAAAATTGAACAAATTTCTCGAGTGTATCAATGGTAGCACATCTTTCCTAAAGTTTACCCACACATTTGATCAGGATTCAATGGCCTATTTGGATGTATTGGTAACCAAGGATTATTCGAGAAATTGTTTTTGTTCCAACATCTTTCGTAAAAAAAACTTTTTCCAACTTTTACCTCCATTTCGATAGTTGGCATCCACAATTTCAAAAGAGGGCTGTGGTCAAGGGTCAGCTGGTCAGACTTGCTCATATGATATCTGATGATGCCACTGTTACTGTTGAAATAGATAAATTGATTGGCATGTTCAGTAAAAGATCTTGAGTTGTAAACATCTGTAAAAACAGTGTTATCAAGGCTCTGGATAGTTTCTGTTTTTCAGTAAGGTAGAAAGTATAAGGCATTCATGGACAAAAATGTATCATCTATATGATAATATATTTACAGCAGCAGCGCTTCCCGTGAGGGAATATGCCTGGCTCTGTAATGTGTCTTGGTTGGGCTAGTTTATAGGTAGATGCCAGCAAGCTTGTGAGGGTCCTTGTCGTTTTGTAACAAAGGACGGAGTAGGCCCTAGAATTTTACTGAGTGCTGGTCTGATGTGGATAATATTCCATTTCATGTTGATGGTTTCACTGATGGATTCAGTATCAAGGGAAATGGGAAGGGGAAATTGTGGGGGATCCTTGGTGTGGCTTTTGGATCTGGTGTTAAACCTGTGTTTAAGGATAGGCGAGCGTCTGGTGTACCAGTTGTCAGCTACTTCCTTTAGACAATCGGTCACTAGTTTTTCAGGGTAGTGCTTGTCTACCAATAGTTTTTTGAGATGTTCACATTCTAGGTCAAACACCTGGTCATCACTGATAATGCGACTTAACCTTACAAACTGTCCTTTTACTGTTTTCTTTTTTTAATGTGAAAGGGATGTTGGCTGGAGATAATTATTGTGGTATATGAGAATTCAGCCGTGTTGGTCTTCAGGGACAGAGTAAGGTCCAGGAAGAAGATTGTATTGCCTACACCCGAGATGGTGAATTCAAGGAAATGCCAGGCTGAAGCAGTAGGAAATGCCCCTTCACAATGCACTAAAGCACCAAATGAGTCAATTCAGTAAAACCAATACTGGAGTTTAGTGAGAAAAAAATAAAATCCGCAGGTGAGCGCGTTCATCCTGACTACTTCAGAACTTCATCAGATAACCAATTAAACTTCCTAATACATTATATGCTGTCATTTAAAATCGTCATGACCAATTAATCAGTTATATAAAATGACACACCCCCTTAAAGAAAAACCCATATTAAATAATACAATTCTATATAAAAAGACAAAAATCAGTAATTTAAACAATAAATACAATAGAAATTCAATAGGAATTCATATAACACAGTCATGTATATAAATGTATGTATATATGTTTGAGAATTAGTTAAAAGTGTATATAAATAAAACATTTATTATCTTTCTAAAGCCTTTAATTTTAAAAGGGAACTGATGGAAATGTGCACGTTCAAGCCTGGCCAGCTGGATGCATTAAGTCGCAGCTGCCACTATAGTTCCCTCTTCTCTAGTAGTAGTGATCAAGCTCCGCCCGGAATTCTGTTTTAATATTGTCAATAATAATAAAATTAAAGGAATGCCCAACATTATCCATTATATGTTTGCTAAGGGCATTAGTGTCTATTTTTCATTTTAATGTCGCAGAAATGCTTATAGATTTGATGTTTTAACTTACGATCGGTTTTACCTATATAAAAACAACTGCAACAGTTGCACAGAGCAGTTAATGAAAACAACCAAGTGGAGAAAAAGGACTATAAGACCTCTTTCATTACTGTTTACACTAATGACAGTTACACATTAAGGAAAATCCTTGAGAAAAATTGGTCCATACTAAATCATGAGAAGGCTCTTAGACTATTTATAGGTACTCAACCAACTATGGTATTAAGAAGGGTAGAAATCTAAAAAAAAACATTTTTAAAATGAAACCAATGACAAATAGCAATGATGACTACATGAGAAGATGTGCAATGTGTAATTTTTGTAAACACATTAAGGAAGGGAGCATTTTCCAAATCAGTAATGTGGAGGTCAAGATCCACCAAAAGTATAATTGTGCCTCTGATAGGATTATCTACTGTGCTCTTTTTCTCCCTACTTATTCAAGTAATATTAAGATTACTTGTGAGGCTATTAAGGAATATTGACCACTTTTATTGGTTAATTAGGATCTCAGGGAGTTTTAGATGATAAACCCATTTTCTTTTAGAAATAACGTGTCACTGAAGCGACAGTTATAAGAATTTTGAACAGATTCCTTTTCATGTATCAGATAGATGTGGGACATTTTGGTGTACACTATGTAAGGCTTGTCAATATATTTGGAGTTGTACTTCTCTGGTACACTCACAAACTAAGCAAGAAATTAGTTTTAATTTTATGCCAAGTATAAGACCAAGAATTTAATATATTATGTTAAATGCATGATGTGTGAAGCTTTCTACATTAGGAAGACCAATGGAATGTTTAAAGGAAGGATTCTAGAACACATGGTGGACATACATAATCAGAAGTGTATAAGTGCATTAGCTCAACATATTAAAGAGAATGGGAGCAGCCATAGTTTTAAGCTTCTTGTATTAGAATTAGTGTCTGAAAATTGGAGGGGTGGGGACTTTAAGAATATCACTAAAAATAAAGAAATGAAGTGGATACTTTTTTGAAAGGAAATGTATTTTCAGGGCTGAATGAACATGTGTCTTTGAAGCCTACTCTTAAGTTTCGGCCCCTTAAACATTAATATTTAATTGTCAGAGAGGTGTGTACCTTATTCATGATACTATTGATTCTGATAGGTTTTCCATGTCACTGTTTTAATATTCATGTTTTAAATGGGTGTGTTGATACAGCACATCTTTACTGGCCAGTTCCTTGCTCCAGTGGGCTGTGTCTTTAGAATGGAAGATCGTTTTCATTGGAGAATGCCTACATATGTGAGTGGTTTGTGCAACTTTTTATATGGTCTGAAGAAGCGGGTTTGTTTTCTGTGAATGTGTTTACCATTTTTACTGAAGTTCATTAAAGTTTTAGGCTATGGTGTCCAGAGCTCCAGTTTTTCTTTTACATTTTACTGTTTGGTGGTGTTCTGGCCTTATCTGACTGCCTGACTTTGTTTGTTTGGAGTGTTTGTTTTGAGGCAACAGTCAGGACATGGCAGAAGGTTTTGATTTAGAACTGGGCTACAACCCTGGAAGTAATGTACAAGCAGGTACAGATCAGTTGCAAAGGATTTTATTAATGAATTCTAACCCACTGTTGAATACAATTACTGAGGATGGTCCAGGGGAATATTCAGCTGTTGATAATGCCTCTCAGGCTGCTTTTAACATGCAATACAAAGAGCTGGAAGGTAAACCTTTTAAATATAAGCATTTGAAATGGCAGAGGCTTCATTTGGAAGCAGCTATTCACCATAGGGCAATTCCACGGGGTCTACGTGTCTTAAAGATGCCTACTTATGAAACTCAGTAGCCCGATTTACTCAAACGTTGGCAGTCATTAAACCTTGACTATATGCGGTTACTCATTGATTATTTTTTACCTGTTGAAACATAATTATTAAAGGAGATTTGGACTTTACCGTCTGATATTATGAATAAAGTCACATTCAATATTTATAGAACCAGTTTGGATGATTTATATGAACAAGTAGTTTTGTATGAAAAACAGCGGCAAGCTACTAAGATTAAGGAACTTCAATGAGATTTACATGATTTCAAGATTGGAAATGTTTTCTCTTGGCTCAGGGATAGTCTGTGTCATGACAATGTAAGCAACACTAACATTGTTATTGTTCAAACAGAAGAAACATCCACTTGAGCACGTATGAATTTGGGCAATAGTAATGCCATTAGAGAGTCTGGTCCTGTGACTCCACCCAATTCTGCTTCATTACCTAATACAGTCACTGTCTCTTTACCATTTCCAGCCTCTTTATCCATCAACAGAGACTACAAAAGAGGATGCTCGAAGATTCAAGCAAGGAAGGAGCATGTGCAGTGGCTCAACCATCCAGGGAGAGCACTGGGGATGGTAACTCGCAACAGGCTACAAAATCATGTGGGTTCATTTT
>NC_056739.1:383895037-384025037 GCF_019279795.1 Protopterus annectens
CGTTGTCGGTTATATCGGCTGTCGATCTTCTAACCTAGACCCATATATATATATATATATATATATATATATATATATATATATATATGTGTGTGTGTGTGTGTGTGTGTGTGTGTGTGTGTGTGTATATATATATATATATATATATATATATATATATATATATATATAGTCTCCTCTCTCTCTCCTGTCTCTCTCTCTCTCTCTATATATATATATATATATATATATATATGTATATATATAGTACATAGATATACATATAGATATGTTCAGTATGTATACAGTATCTCTCTCTCTGTCTTTATATATACATGCACATATATATATATATATATGTATATATATATATATATACATATATATATATATATATATATATATATATATATATATAGTATGCATATCTAGTGTGTGTGTGTTTATATATATATATATATATATATATATATATATATATATATTTAATGTTGTTATAGTGCATAACCTTTGTTAAACGCCTTTGTAATGTCAAAAAGGTACTTAACAAACTTGTCTTTTCACCAGCTTCAGAAAGTAATTGAAGGGACTGATGCAGTACAGTAGTGGCATATTTGTGATTGATCAAAACAGAAACACTGCCTCAGTAAAAAAAAAATAACTTAAGTACAAAAACAAAACCGCACATTACCCTTACATAAATGTAAACAACTAACCCCAATGTAAACTACCTAGACTTTAGACTTGACACATAATGTGCCAATGTTTCCTTTTCATTTAAAAAATATTGCTACTGATGCATAACATTATCTGCATTCAACAAAACACTTTATACCTGTATTTTCTTTCTTTGACATTACTGCAAAGTAAACAGCTAACAGCTGCACTCAGCAAAACACCTTATACCTGTATTTTCTTTCTTTGAGATTACTGCAAAGTAAACAGCTAACACTTGCCTAATGAAAACATTCCTCTCCTCCAGTTTTCTTGAAAATATTTATTTTAATGTTTGGTGGGGCTGTGTCTCAACATTCCCATAAATTACATATATTAACTGCATGGTTCCATAGCCAGTAAGAAAGGGAAAATTATGAATTATGTTGTAGCCAATATTCGACTAGTTTGACTATAGCCATACCTCTCTGGACAAAGCTTGACATAACTGGGGGGGCAAGGCCAAAGTATTGTTCTTATAAACTTAGAAAGTTGCTAGAATATTAGGATTTGTGTTAGCATGCATTTTCTGTAGGATATGAAGTCTGAATCTTAAATGCTTGTCGTTATTTAGTGACTTTAATCCTTAGATCATCCCAGTGATTCATCACAAAAATGCAGTTTTTATGGGGAACAGACAAAAAACATGAGGGAAAAATTTGGACATTCTGCGAAAATCTGTACAGTTGAGAGGTATGATTTCTCTTTGCTTTACTAATGTACTACAGTCTGAACACTGAAATCTGCCTGCAATTAAATAAACTAGTAATGAAAAAATGGTACCGCTTTCTCTCTCAAAAAAAGGCTTGCACTCCCAGAATGTAAAGATACAGTTATGCAGTCTTTAAACATCATATGAAACCAGTATGACACAGTATATGTTGCAATTTAATTATGTGGAGAAGGTTCTGAGTATGACATGGCAAGAAGGAAAATGAAATGAGAATTCAGAATATTTAAATGATATTTGGACATTAAGTTTACCATTTATTACAGATTAAACATTATTACTTTTTGTTTGTCAGTGTCACAAAATTAATGAAGCTGTTAGTTAACAATACGTTCTACCAAAAAACATTCTTTAGAAATACATTATTCAGTATTTCTAGCTGCCACCCAAAGCACATACTTAATAACAATCCAAACACACAGTATCTCCACATTAGGAGAACAAGTCCCACACTAGATAGTTACAAAAGGAAAGTAGCTGATCTTGTCAGATTTTATTGAAAGGGTATATACATACATACAACCATATGCATACAAATATTTCAAGCACTGGCATTAAAGCCCTTCTAGCTTGCCACTATACCAAAACACTTGTTGCCATAGTAAGTGTCCAGGCTGTTCTTAAAAATATCTAAACTGGTACTTGCTTTAATGTAATTTGGTAGTCTGTTCCATGCATCACCTGCTGTCTCAGAGAAGCAGTTAGTACACTTCTCATTCCTATAGAATCTTCTATATAGGTAATCTGATGATTCTATACTACTTTTTGATAACCCCAAACATTCCCTGAGGTAGCTGTCCCTAAATGCCCTATATACCTGAATAAGATCTCCTCTTAGATATCTGTAAGAGACACTGTACAAGTTCAGATATTTTAGCCTTTCATAATGACTTATTTTCGTATACATTTATGCCCTTGGTATAGTTCCGCTGTACTTTTCCCACTTTACTCATGCTTGTTTTCTTATAAGGTTTCCATATTATTATTCCATACTCACGTTTGAGTTTAATATAACCAACAAACAAAGGCTTCATCATTTCTGATTTTCTAGACTTTATAAATCTTTTTATACAACCTATAGTTCTAAAACTGTCATTAACCACTAATGATTAGAAAAACACATAGCTGAATCTACATATATGCGCATGTCCTTAAAAGAGTCCACAGTTTCAATCACTGTGTGCTGTATTACATATTCACGTTTCAATTTATGTCTCTCAAATCTCATATGCTCAATTTTTGATGTGTTTATCAGCATATTATTCTCCTGTGCCCAAATGGTCAAATTAGCCAAGTTCTTTTGCAGACATGTCTTATCTGCTGCACGTAATCAGTTTACCCAGTTTTAGGTCATCTGCATATAGACTGTAGAACACCTTAAATGAATAAGTTAGGTCTAAAAGATACAGTATAAACAAGTACATCCCAGGACAGAGCCCTGTGGGACACCCTGACTGTATCTAAGAATTTCACCTGTCCATTTGCTGTATACAAGCAATGTCCTATTTGTAAGCCATGCAGTTATCCATCTTATCAAGAGTACATCAATACCTAGTTGTTCTAATTTATTGATCATTGTTTTGTGTATGACCTTATCAAATGCTGAAATGAAATCTATATAAATTACATCACAGCACAAACTTTCATTCATAGCTGTTATATTGTTGTAGAACATCATCTTACAGGTGGTAATAGATCTGTTTTCAACATATGCATGCTGATATATGGTTTTGGGTCCCAAACTATGGAGCTGACTTATTACATAAGGCCAACCAGGATGTGAAGAAATGAACCAGAAATGAATTACTACAATATAAAAGTTAACTAAACTCCATCTATCTCCACCCAAGGGTGTATTTTGTTACTAGCTATGCAAGTTTTTTTTTTTTTTAAGAATTAGGAAGATTATCCAGGAAGACTGGTATATTTTTTTAAATGACTCATTTTAAGAGAGATTCCTTATAATTAATGTTCCTTTAGTTTCTGCAGGTGACAGGACTATAGGAGAATCTTATTTTGTTTTAGAAAAGTATTTGGAATTAATTATTGAGGATATTGAATGGGGGAAACTTCGGGGCAGCCATCCTTATGGCAGGTATACACATTTCTTTAGGGTCTGTAAAAATGAAACAATTTACTTCAGTAAATACTAATTGAACCTGTGGTATCAGACATTTGGTTACTTTTTACTTCATTTGGATAAAGGTGGTATACACTTGCAGTGCCTTTTATGTAGGCTGGACATCAGTGCCTTTTAAAGAATTTCAATACATATTAGTGGTATTATTTACAACAGGGAAAAAAGCCCCCTGTTTATACATCTTGCAAAACATCTCAATGCAATATTTATATTTTTTGGCATTGAAAAATTATGTATTGACACTAGCCATAAATCTGATAGCACAGGATACTTTATAGACTTTCAGCTTTTCTCAGTTAGGGGTCGCCACAGCGGAACTCCTGTTCGCTCATGATTGGCAGTAATTCTTCATCCCAAAGGGCATCTTTGTGAACTCATACAAGCCAAAAGGATTCACAAAGGCTGACTTCTCTCTAGCACTGGGAGTCAAGGGCACCTGCCAGTAACCCTTGGTAAGATCAAGGGTTTTAAGATACTTAGCCCCACCCAGCTGCTCTAGGGCCTCATCTGTCCTAGGCATGGGGTAAGTATCCGACTCTGTGTGACTATTTAATTTCCTGTAATCCACACAGAACCTAGTGCTGCCATCCTTCTTTGGCACCAACACCACTGGTGAGGCCCAGGGACTGTTGGACTCTTGAATCACCCCTAGTTCCAACATCTCCTGTATTTTATAATAATAATACAAAGGTTTTGGATAATAACCTTTGGCTCCTTATCCTCTGTGACTTAATGATGTTTTATTATAATATTTTTTTTTGTAATATATATAATATTTTTGATTTTAAAATTAATTTCATGCGAATATATTAATTTATCAATATATTCTTCTGTCTGTTATAGCTGAGATATGTTATTCAAGGCTTAGATATAGTTCATGAAATAATGATATTTGTCACTAGATGGCGATGCTTGATAACTACAGAATACATTTTTCTGAGTTCTTTTTCATGTGCAATCACAATATTTCAAAGTTATCTTGAGTTTTATTCTTAATCATTTGCCTGTCAGAGAGGCATTTAGTGATATAAAAAGGGCATTTTTACTTTTTTGTTTTTCTATTTACAGGGATAAAAAAGATGCATATGCATGATTGTCGGTAGTGTAGCCAGAAATGTACATTTTGTACTCAAACCTAGTTGTTTCCCCCACCACCCACCTATCATTTTAAAAATGTACTCAACCCTCAAAATGCTACCCTTAATACATATAGGAAGGCAATACATTATTTTACCATTTATTCCCATAAAAAGCTGTTTTTAGTAGCATATTCCTTTCACACAGGCATCCATTGTCTACATCTTTACTCTAAATATTTCTTTGAACAGTTCATAATATTCTGTGCTTTTTGGGTTTTGAAGTTTCCATGAGATGCTCAGAAAAAATATACTCATTTGAGTACATCGAGTATACCTAGCTGCACCCTTGTGATGTGTGATATATGCTGCCATCTGGAGCTGCAGTAAGAATAACTCCAGAGACTATTCATATCAAAAAATATATGAAACCCCTGTCTTTCTTCACCACACAAAATGGGAATGAGGTGTGTACTTTCACTTGAATGCCTGACCTTTGCATACACAGCCTGAATGGTACGAACATGCATGATTTGGGGAAGGAGGGTATAACAGGCAGCATTAGTGAATTACATTGGCTTCAGTGTGGTATTTCAGCATTGCAATACTCAATCTACACAATGGTGAACATCCACTATAATTACTGTATGGCATAGACTGTGGTTTCAGTCTGTTTCTCACCATATTCCTGACAGACCACTGTACAATTTATGTTGCAGGTTTGGATATAGCAAAAATAGCTATTTCCACATTCACAATAAAAGATATACAGTGAGCTTTCAGAACTATAATCAGAAATAGACCAAAACCACAGAGTCCATGGTTACCTTTGCCTGTCATGTCCTAGCATGTTGTGCACATAGTCACAAACTTTGCTACCTAAATTTGCATTATGAGTTTCAAGTCCTACTAGTATTTCAATTATAGAAGGCAATAAAGAAATATAATGTAAACTGACATGTAAACATCTTGGAATATATAAAGAAGACACATCTTGGATAATTAAAACAAAATACAACCACAGAAACCATCTTATCACTGTTCCACTTAAATAGACAAAGAAACAATGCCATCATCACAGTTTGTGATGTCATTTATAAAAGTAGTAATGACGGTTCTAGTGGTGTGATCCCAGCAAAACCATGGCAGCATTAATCTTTTAAAGATGTTGGAGTAGGTTGATAAAAGGGCAATATTCTGAGAATTACTTAATATCAGGAGAGCCTTTTGCTGAATCCTGAAACTACTTGCTCATAATATGGAATTGTTACTCACTCTGCAGTATAGTGGCTTGGGGCTGTGTTCATTCAAGGATAAGGTGCTGTCTTGCAACTTGATAATCTGAGTTTGGATAATCTCTCTAGCATCTACCATAAATGTCATTATGGGGTGAACCCTGCCTTTATTGCTGATGTTTACATTAAAGTAGCCGTTATGCATAAGCTGTTGGTTAATTCTATAAATATGAGAGGGTGAAGAAGATATCTTTGCTAAATGTTTATTAGCATGAATAGCACCATTTTGTTGGTATTTTCTTTTTTATTGCTTAATAGATGAGCATCAACTGTAGAACTTGACTTTTTAGAAAGGGTAGGAGTTCTGTAATTTTATCATAGGATGTTCACAAATACACACCTATAAACAGTTGGGAGGAGTAAGAATTCACCTATGGCATGTCTTTAAGAAGCACAAGGAAACTGGAGCACCTGCCATACACCCAGAGAAAGAGAAGATTTGCAATATCTCCACAGAAGGCTTCCTAGCTGAAAGGTAGTACCAACCACTAACAAGCAACAATACTAACTGCAATGCCACTATCAAACCTTTTAAGGGAAGAAGAGTAACTAACACAGAGTTTCCCACACCCACATAAAACATGTCTTCTAGCTGTAGATGTTACTAGTCATACTGACTGATTTAACTGTTCTGTCTGGCACAAAACCATACTGAGTGGGAGTGATTTTTTTTTCAAAAATTTCAAAACAGTTATAGATTGACTAATCCCTTAATTGTAGAGCATTTTTAGATGGCTTGTCCTCAGAAAATTGGATTTTTTCCTCTTTTTGCTTTTTTAATTTAAAAGCCTAAAAATGCTTCAACACTTCTGTCAGAAACTATTTCTGGCATAATGTAAGATTTCATGGGACTGGGCTGCTACCCTCAAAGACAATAGAGTAGCTGTATCTTTAATTCTAATGAAAGAAATCAGTTTTAAATGTACTTTTTATGCCTCAGCATACACAAATAATGAAAAGATCACTTTTATGCAGAAGCACATATTCATTTTGGGTCTAAAATCACACCAACATTTTATATTTATGTTTGATAGTTTTCTTTTTTTATGCTGAAGACAGCCACACATTTCTTTTCAACTGACTGTTTTGTAGGTTATCCTCTCAATTTTCGCCTAAATTCCACCCTGACTTCAAATGACAGTATCTCCCTACTGTGTTAAGATATTATGGAATTTACAGGAAATGACCCCTTAAATTTTTCATTTTCTTTTTGTTTTGCATAGTGTAATATCATTTGGTGAAAAAAGACAGTGTCAAATGTGGGCATACCTCTCAGAGAATTTAAGATGTGTAATTTGCTATAACATGTAAAAATGACAAAAAATATTACTTTTCCATATAAAAGAGTATTATTCTGGGTTTTCTTTCCATAAGAACATACCAGCAATATAATTCAAATACATAAAGAGTTTGCCAGCTTCAAAAATGTAAAATATACATTTTTGTGAAATGAATGCCAAAACCAGAGCATCCAAATGGCTATACAATTCTACTATTGTTAGCTAGCAATAAAATATATTTTTTTATGTAAAAATAAGATATATAACAACACTTTTTTTTCAGAATAATATAACATTACCTTCAGGTACAAAATGCACTTAACTAGTGGTTTCATCTGTGATGGCACATATGCAACTATTGTTATCTAATGCAGTTCACCATACGAGACTAAATTCTAGAGTGGAATCCCAAGTCTAATAATAGAAAATGTCTGTCTTCATTAGAAATAAGTAAGATTTTTACTTCTAATGTATAGTCCACTCATCAAGTCTATATTTAAGGCTCTTATTGTACTCGTCATACTAAACAGAAGTTCACCACACAAACTGCAATAATAACAGAGTACAATGAAAAATGTCTGAGTGCAGAAATAAATGGGGTTTTGGGGTTAGTATAATGGTTAAGGTGTTTATCTCATAAACACAATGTACAGGGTTTGATTCATACCTTTTGAAGTAAAATTGGTTAGGCTTAAAATGGCCCACAGAGGCATATAGCTTAGTAATTACCTATGAGCTAAAGCCACTAACTCCATCTCTGAAAGACTTTTTTTGTCCACTTTTGAGATCTCATTATGAATCTTTCAGGCAATAACAATATGGTGGTTATCTGCTGAACACAAGTAAGACTGTAATTATAACACCATTCCTTACAGTACACCACACATATGAATTTAACCTTACATTAGACCACATGAAGGTATGGCCATATAGGTATGGCATTTTACAAGTGAAAAAAAAACTATCTGGTGAAATGCAGGTAACTTTTTTGTTCTCTTATGTTGACAACTCAGTGATGAAGTATGAAAGAAGTATTTTAGGTGATCACTGTACTCATACTGAATAGAGGTTCCCCACAGTACCCAAGATGAAAAGTGCATAATGCAGCTTGTCAGATGGTAGCTCTAAATGCTTATGAACTAAAGCTTCTAGAGCCTGTCTTTGAAAATGCAGAGATTATATTTATAGCCTTGAATGTGTTCTGTAGCTGACAACCCTGTCATTACCTGAAAGTTTCATAATGAGATCTTAAAGCTTGACTTAAGATAATCTTTCAGAGATGAAGCCAGTGGCTTCCAGGTAATAAGTTTTCAGCTGCAAAACATACACAAGACTTCAATTCTAATGTTAGAGCTTCCAGTGTAGCACACCTCAGCATCTGCTTGCTGTTAAAAGCAATGCATTGTGCACAGAAGTTTGACAATGAGTTTCAATCCAGTGTAAGAAATAGTATACACCAACCTGTTGCAGTCAGCATCACATATACAGTGGGATGCAAAAATAAACCATCTTGGTAGAATGCAACATTAATAAGCCAAATAATACAAATAAAAGCTAACTAGGAGCTGTAATAAATTAAACTCTACAAACTCTACCCACAAGAAAGGAGTTGTCAAAAAGCTCAGCAAAAATTAGAAAGTTGCGATACAAAAGATCACAGTGAAACACACATTAAAATTAGCATCCACAGTCAATCATAAATCCTTTTTAACTTAATCAGATGATCAAGAAATAAGTCAGCAATGCATAAGTATTACCACTCCAAACCTAAAGATGCTGCAAATGTACTTGCACTTAGAGTTGTGCCAACTTCACACCAGAAACCAAATGTGTACCTTGAGTAATGCAAAAGAAGAGGCTGCCCTGGATGAAAGCTATTGAGGGCAAAGTCAGCATTGTCAATGAAATGCCAGTCAGTCCCTGCAAATTTCTAATGTGATTGTTTTTTTTTTTTTTTTTTTTTTTGAGCAGGTGTACATGAGCAGTATAGTTATTTAAGATGATGTGATTGAAATCACAGCCATTAAAATGATTTGCTTACACTAAGTATGTGTCTGTGTCTTTATGTTAGCAACTATAGCATGAAAATAGCATATCTCTTCACTACAGTTTCTTAGAGGTGTTTCAGACAGAGTAATTATGTAGAAAACTAATAGCTTTTAATACTTGGAGGCCTTTTTTAGCATTATCTCTACAACTCTAAAGGGAGGACACCACTTAGGAGGGGATTGCCCAGGGCACCAGTTTTCCTAGCTGCATCTATGTCAGAAACATTTACTGAAGTTCCACAAATTCCAGAGTCCCTTTCTCCCCCAGAATTATGTAACACATATTAGCTACACTTTCCAAAGCTTAAAATACCATCTCTATTGGCCTTAGTAATACACATGGATACTTAACCAATACCAACAGACATGCCTTTTCTGAACCCCTCCTAAAACTGTTCAACTTAAGGGTATGTTTCTGAGTTACAGAAAATGGCTATCATTATGCACTACCATAGAGGAGTCCCACCTCAGATCCCAAGAACTATATACTGGTCAGGCTAATAAACACAGATTTCAAGGCTATTAAAGATATTATTTTATATCTCATTTCATAAAACATGTTAATGCTCTAGGCCCACAATATTTTGTAAAAAAGAGATTGAGTCTATAGAGTTAGTAAACTTCAGTAAGAAGTTCCCTGAAGCTGCAGACAGCAGCCATGCAATTCATACAGTGTACCTAGTGCCATGAGCTTTGACACTATTCCCCATTTTGGAATTTCAGATAAGCTTAAATACCTAAACCCTTATGTTACAAGACAGCAAACTGGCTGATGAATACAACCTATGTTGTTTAAAGTAGCAAAAAGGTGGCAAGAGGCATTCCTCCTGACTCAGTACTGGGATCCCTTCTGCTTGGAATCTACTGGTTGGATCTCCAAACCAGTAACCTAGATATATTGCTAAGTAACTTTGCCAATGACCACAACCTGAGTGTTGTCATTTACTCAGAAGCTGATACCAGCAAGGGCTAAACCATGCAAATCAATGGTTTATTAGGAAATGTGTTTAGGCTAAATGCAAGTAAGTGTAGCATTGTCACCTTTGGTAAACAAAACATGACAATAGCTTACATTATAAATGGCACCTCACTCCAGATTAATACTGCCATTAGAGATCTTGACACTCTTGTAGACAGCTACTCATTGTTTGACCACCATGCAGCAAAAGTAGTCTGGAAATCCTTCTATCTAACCCAGTTAGTATGAATAACTATATCTTATCCAAGTCAAAGAAGTTATATTTCCTGTATACTCTGTCCTGATCTGGCAATTATAGAATATAATGCCCCCTTTTTATCTGTATCTATCCAAACACATCACACAGCTACAAAGTCCCCAGAGGTTCCTAACAAAAAAGATTACCAGGTAAAAGACAGGCTTGAAATTTTGTTCCTATGCTCTGTCTTGTATAGACTCCTGTACAATGATTCATGTCTACCATTCTGTGTTGTTAATGACTTAACCTGCCTTGATCTCCTATACCGCCACAAAACAACTGGTTCAACTAACACTCAAAATAAAGGCTTGAACCTTAATCAACAAACAAGACATTCTGGGGGGGCCCAGTTGTATTGCTCCATTTTTCTTTCATGTTTGAATATGTTAGGTGAAAACATTGTGATACCTTTACTTGCTTTTAGGCAAACCCTGACAATTAGATAGGTACCCTTAAATTCATCCAAATCCTCACTTGTTTTTCCCTCTTGAAGGCAGAAGGTGCCCTATTAGGGTGAATGTTAACAAGGACTAACTCTGACTTGTATGCTGTCATGAATCTATGAATCTATAAATGTGTGCATTGGAGAGCAATTTAATGTTTATTTCCTCATCATACTAAAAGGTCATGGATAGCAGAATCATATCCTGTCACTTTGCAGTCTTAGCACCTGTGATCAGTTGCTGTTGGTTACCAATCACAGTGCTTTGGTAGCACACTCTAGTCACATATTACTATGACTAGAGACTACTGCAAACTGTGTAGTCTAAGTACCTCCAATTGGTTGATTTCAACAAGACTATATCACAATAATATGTGGCAGTGACTGCATAATGGA
The DNA here is from genome assembly GCF_019279795.1 of Protopterus annectens. NCBI lineage: Eukaryota > Metazoa > Chordata > Ceratodontiformes > Protopteridae > Protopterus > Protopterus annectens. The sequence goes on from NC_056739.1 coordinate 383,906,355, forward strand.
GGGTGAAGATCAGACTGTTCTGATCATCACACCAGTTACTGCAGACTATACAGTTCAATTTCCAGGAGGCTCTCAAGAAGGCACTGCAAAAAATATATATTACTAAAAAGGCAACATGTTTAGTAGGCCTGGATTGTGGTATAATGTAATGAATTAATTCATTTTTAGTGTATTGAATAAAACAAAGCAATTAAAGGCAATACAGATTTTGAGGCAGTTTTTGTTCAACAGTGTACAAGTCATATAAAATCAGAAATATTACTGCATAAAACATCCTCTTTTTTTCTGGGGGGGGGTGGATTACATGCTTGCAAAACAGCTATATCTCATATATGTCCTTCCTATATATTCCACGTCATCAAGAATAGCTGCCTCCTCCTCTGACATCACTCAGTAGAGATCTGACCTACCTGAATGGCTGATAATGCTGTATTGTTGCAGCATACACCTGCAGGGTTAACAGAACTGGATCATGGTCAAATAGGGCCCTATGCAGTATAATGAACCAGGTACCCACCAGCCATATCAATTTTGTTTTACTTGACTGTCTGTCCCCAGTACTATAAAACACCATTAAACCTTGTCAGTGTGCATACTATTTTCTTCTTTACTTTTACATTTATATTAAAGATTTGGATTTCATTTAAAACTTTTATTTCAAATTTTACAGCAAAAAAACCCAGACATTTTCTAAGCAAAACACTCGCACATTGAAAGTGGACTTAGCACGAGAAATAGTAAACTTGTTGATAGAATTATATAAAGTAAAACTGGTTTCCCTCATAGTAGTAACATGCATTTGATAGAAAATATATATAATTTGGTATAACTGCTTTTCTTTCACAGTAACAAAGATTTGGTAAAAATGCTTTCTATCATAGTACCAGTGTGATACTTTTAGAAATAGCATGTAACACAGCAGCTGCAAGTACAGAAAAAATATGCAGTAAACAAGTATAATTAGCTTAATAGAATGTGCTTGTGTGGAACAAAAAGTATTATACTTCTGAATGTTTTTGTAACAAATGGCATTGACAATAGAGGCTTGTTGAAATATAAACAGTTGAATGTATACAGATATTCAAGTGAATAAACTTGCTAAAGGGAAATGGCTAACACAGCAGAAAAGGTTACAGACTATCCTATCAATAAAATAACATTTTGGCCTGCTGAGAAACCTGTTTTCTCTGGAAGAGATAAGGATGCAGACAAAGAATACTTCAATACAGGAAAATAATGTTTCATCAAGGACAAAGTTTGAAACTAGATACAAGTGACTGTAAAAGAACTGTCTGGTGGGCATTTTGTAATTTGAGTCATCTGATGAAGTGCAGTGTATCTGACAGTAATCTGTGTAATAAAGAAAATGCAAAAATCTTGATGTTAGTGCTTGGTTGGCTTGTTTCAATAACCTTTAAGTAAATATGAATATGTAGTTGTACAGTATCTTAGTCTGTGTAACCTGCTGTTAATTCAATTTAACACTCGTCTTTCCTTGAAATTCAAATTTAGTGAAAAATGCATCTGGCAATCCATTAAACTACAACAGACATGATGAGATTCACTGTCAACAGCATATAACGAAGCACTAATCACAGGTTATTTGAAGGGTGCAGGAATTAAAAACAACTGTATAATTTATTTGCTAACAGCCTGGGACAACCCACTGTACCTAAGTATCCCTTTTCAGGGGCATCTCAGAGCACTGTCTGTGAAGTGACTTTGTCAGTGTTACACAGCAGACAAACAAAGTCTGAGGGAATAAACCCTGCAGTACAAGAAGCAGCTTGTTAACAGCTAATAGCATACTCATCTACATGGAGTACCAGATAAATGGCTGTAACCCAACAAAGTACATTTTACAACATGTGCCTGCAAAAAAACAAGCTAAATTAAAATGTATTTATAGTTGAAATATTAACAATAAACTCCTAGACTTGCTGAGCAGTTAATCATACCTGTCAACCTCTTACTGGAAGAAATCTGGACAAAGCCAAAAATAATGGGGAAATAAGGGCCTGAAAATAGGGGAAGATTTTAAATACTGTGCTTATAAATTTAGAAAGTTGACAGAAAAGTTTTGTATTAGCATTCATTTTCTAAAGGGTATGACATCTGAAACTCAAACATATGCCATTATTTAGTGTCTTCAATCCTCAATGATTTTCCAGGAAAGCACAAATTTTATGAGGAATAGACCAGAAACATGTGTCAAAAATCTAGAGAGCTGAAGATGTATGCAGTTAATTCACAGCCAAAGATTAAGCACACTGTCAAAAATCAACAAAACATGGAAACCAAGGATCATACTCCTGTTGGTTCCAGTTGGTTCTTCCCTTTACACAATAACTACTCTTGGATGCAGAAACCAAGTGTTTATATACACACGTGCTTTCTCTCTCTCTCTCTCTCTCTCTCTCTCTCTCTCTCTCACACACACACACACACACACACACACACGACCATCAATTACAGGCTCTTGAATAATTACATGTACCTCATTTGTTTTCCTTCATTCAAACAAATGAACAAATAAAGACTGAGAAGTATATATCATCTCACTCTTGTGACAACTATAAAGTATAACCTACTGTACACCAACTCCCTTCCAAGCTCTTAGTTCAAGAATAATTGGGAACATGTTTTAAATACTGGTCTTGTATGCATAGAACATCAATAGTATAATAGTTTTGCAAGCATTTTCTGAAGTGCAAGTAGTCCAAAACTCATGTCTTTCATTATTTAGTGACTTCAATTATTTTAAATATGTTGTATCTGATTAATTCTAAACCAGTCAGTCCTCAACTGCTGCATAGCTCTTAAGTAATTATAGTGAAGATAAATACAGCTAGATGGACTTAAAGATATAATGTGTTAGGGATAATCATTCTGTCTATTATGTTGGTTTTGCAAATTGCTGAAGCATACAACAATCCATGTTAGCTTCTGACTTGAACTTTTTCCTGTGACAATCTTCTTAGCTCAAGTTGTTTGTTCATGTGTAAAACTGATAGCATTTATGCCTTGTTTTGTTTCTGTCAGCAACTTTGCTTGCAGCTGCTATGCATACGTTGATGTCCCTTTTCATTTATGTTTTTAATACTGTTTTGTGAACTGTTTCTTTGTATTTGTGTTTTCAGGATACACTTTTATGCAGCTGTTTGCTTTGAATTTGAGCTTTCACACGTTTCATCATTCATTTAGCCTTGGTAAGTTCCACACTCTCCTTTCTACTAATTCTACTTTATTTCACTCCAGCTCTTTCTGTCTCACTCTGTCTCTGTTTCACACATGCACACGCATATGTGCACACTCACACTCATACACAATCACACCCTTGCATGCTGACACCCTCACACTCATACACACTTACACTGTCCAATTTGTATACATGTGAGTACATCATACACACACATAAACAGAAAAAAATGATGTTAAGGATTTTAGTGCACCTCTTCTGATGAAGGGACTGTTTTTTTAAACTGCTTACTCTTTTATTAAACAACAACAAAAATTCAGCTGAGTAATGTGCAGGGGACAGAGTCCATGATTAGATAGATTAGGCTGTCTCAAGCAATGTTATTACTGGAAACCAGTACATTCTATGTACTACTATACTTTAACTTTAAACTATGGAATTTTGTTAAAACTTGCAATTACCAATGAATATTGTGCTTAGTAACTTTAAAACTATGGAAAATGGTTAAATCCTGTGTTTTTTCCTATGAATATTTGCTTGCTATGTATAAATCTCACTTGTTTGTTCTTCTTAATCTGTGGAGCTTTTCTCCCTGGGCCTCCGCTGAAAATGGACATGTATCCAATCAGACTCTCCTGGTCAACAAATGTAAAATAAATAAAATAAATATTTAAAGTATGGCAGGGTGTCTCCACACCTAACCTTATGGTTCTGGAACCCTTGTTGAGAGATCTTTTTCAAGCAATGAGTTTTTTTTTTCTCTTCTCATAGAGAAAATTTATATTTGGGTTCCACCATGTAGTGTTACTTTTGACTTTGGCATTGTATATGTAGCTGTTTACATGTGCACAGAAGTTGGCAGTGAAGAATTCTGCATAAGCAGTGGGTCATCATGGAAGAGTCTTTGGAAATTAGCCAGGTTACCATTCAGTTTTAGTAGATTAACCTTCCTATAATCTCTGAATACCGAAGTATTGGAAGATACTTCATACTTCAGTTTTATGGTAAACATCATTGACTTGGGGTCTGATATAATCATGGAGGAAGTTACAATTTGTGAGGAGCAAGGTTTTTATTGTCCCTGACTAGGGTGTGAATTAACTGGTGTGGGGAGTTTATGCTGAAGTCTAGAAATTTCTGGTCATACATGTTTAAGTCCTCCAGTTTATGGAGGGGTAGTTGAAGTCTGCTAGGAAAAAGGTGCTGGACTTTAATACATAGGGACTCCATAATAGTTAAGAAGGCTGTATGGACCAAGAGGAACATAGAGGGAGTTGTATAGTTAACTGTGATTTAAAGGGTTTTGTTAATAATAAGTTGGACATGGAGTTCTAGCCATTATCTTGTCTAGGATCATAGGATCATAGAAGGTTACTGAGCGAACAGCTCCAAGGCCCTTGCAAGCCTAGCCAAGTTCAACCCATGTTACCAAGGGTGTTTGGTTCAAGCAGACACTAAAATCAGCACCTATTGCCCCTATTCAAGAGGGACACAGGTGGAGCCCCAAGAGCAAATTTCTGGTTGCCCATCCAGTCATCCAAATTATGCTTAAATAGGGCCAACAAGGGGCTTTGTTTAACATGAATAAGAAGCTTGTTCCAAAGGTGGGACAACCTCTGTGAGACAAATTTGTCTCTCCAGCACGTTCTGTTGATGTCACATACCAGGTTAAGGTGCTTTGAGCACGTGACCTGTGTGCCATTTGACTTGCGAATGCGCATTTCCATTAAAGCTGAGTCAGAAATTGTTTTGTATGCAAGGCACAGTTAGCCTCTGAGCAGTCTGTACGACACAGAGTAAAGTGACAATGATTTCAGTCTGTCCACATAAGACAGATTTTGAAGACCCTGAATTTTCTTTGTAAGGAACCTCTGTAGTGTCTCCAATTGCTGCAGGTGTTTGGAAAGGGACATACCAAAGATAGCATTGTACTCTATTATTGGCCTGATGAGGGAAGAGTACAGGGGGGTTATAACCTCTTTTTTCTGGAGGCAATGCCCTTACTTATGAGATGAGCAATAAAAAATGCCCTTGTTATCACTGTGGAGACATGGTGATCAAAGTTAAGGTTGCTGTCAACCAGTGTGCCCAGATCTATCACCACTGACTGTGTGCCTAGGGTATTGCTATTGATGAGGTAGTTTGCAGAAACATCACTCTTGCTGAAGGGAAAGATAATGCATTTTTTTTGCATTAAGTTTAAGACCATTTTTGAAATCTAATACTGTTTGCACTTTAAATTATCATTTTTAAGTGTTTTTCATCTGTTTAACTGTAAAGGACTACACACTCAAGTGTGATAGCCTGTTTTCTGTGTTAAAAGTGTTTTTATTGCTGTATTTGCTTTAACTTAAAAAAAAAATAGAGGGAAGCTTCTCTGTTCATTTTTAATGATTTAGAGCAAGTTGAGCTTTCCTGGATCTTTAGACTTAAGGCTCAATATGACCCAGGATTAAATCAGTACGTGAGTGTAAGGGCTCCACTGAAAACACGCAGTGCTAAATAAAGGTTTTCTATAGTTATTTTGGAAGCATGACCTATTTTCTGGTAGGCACCATGACAATAACAGAATGCCTCTCATGGTCAAGCAAGCCAGGGTGAACAATGTTAAGGGTTCACCTATTTTGTCTAGTATAACACAATATTTATGTCATGTTTTATCCTGGGAATACACACGTACATATATATTTTTGAGTTGCATTTGTAAGTGGCTTCATTATCGCATATTAGCATTCTATATACAAATGCATTGATATTTAACATATAAGATAGTAGTATAATCTATATATGTACATATATGTTCACTGTACGATGAATTGACTATTTGAGTTTTACTCTTTCACATTATCATGAGATTTTTTAAATATTTACTTACATTTTACATAATTTATTACATTTTACAATTGACTCATGAATACTAGGTTTTATTTCTGTGGGTGGATCGTTCTTATTCTTTTAGATTAATCAATTTATTCCATCGCTTGTTTATTTATTTACTTATTTGTTATTTATGAATGTTATGCTGAGGCTCTGACTTCTACAGCTACTTTTATAGTCATTTTAAACAGACATATATAGATATTTAAACTTACACTCACACACTATGAATATTTTTATACACATGTTTATGAATTTAAAACATGTTCACATGTCATTTTATAATATGGGTAATGTTTTATATTTATATACGTTAGCATATACTTGTTATTGAATTTTAATGGCTCCACATTATTGCTTTTTTACATTTGCTTTTTTATATTTGTCAATATTTATGGTTATCCATACTTATACTTGCAGTCAGCTGTTTAGATATTGATCATATATTTATTGATTTGCACATACTGAACTTCCACTGTATAGTGAACCATGTGCTCCGAACCTATTTTTGAGGTATATAGTGTTAACCCATACAAGTTTGGAACTGTTTTTTAACTCAACTGCGTTTCATATTATTTACATGCACAAGCACTTTATTTACTGAAGAATGAGAAGGTTGCTCATTCTATTTGAAGAGGTCTTTACAAACATAAGGTTTTACACATTTATATTTGTCCTAATGTTTTATACTATATGATTGTTGATTTTGTTATAACGGTTTTGTTCCTCATACGACAACTTTTATAGTTTTTAAATTGGTATGAGGCACACACATTTTTTGGTTTAGAGATATATTTCCATGTGATCTATACATATAATATATGGTTTCTCATTGGATAGAATGCATTCATTGATAGTAACTTGTCAGCGTTGGTACTCTGTAAATTCTTACAAGTCTTAGTACCTGTTTTGTTCCATGGTTAAGGTGCTTGATTCCATGTACTAGCCTTGGAACTATCATATATATATATATATTATATTTTGTTTTATATTGGACTACATCAAATGTATAGTTTTTGACACCAATTATAGTCAGGAGCTTTTCTAAGGTGTTTCTTATGATGGTTTATGTCATGTTTTTATGTAAACTTTACAAACAAACTTGTTGAGCAAAACATATAGCGTTGCTTTATCTGGTGTTTAATGTTGCTCTTGTTGCAATGGTTTTAAATTGTTTTAAATTGTTTCATCTGTTTAATTGCTTGATTGATTAAGTGTATTGTTTAATTAAAGAGAAATTACTTGGTGTGTATATATATATATATATGCACATCCTAGCAGAATACTTTTGTTAAGGATCTGAAGAAGCGTGTTTGATACACGTGAAAGCGCTTGTCCGAAATAAATTATTCCATTTATTGTGGTGGTCAGACTCCAGTGTGTTACTTCATTATCTTGTCTAGGATCATAGGATCATAGAAGGTTACTGAGCGAACAGCTCCAAGGCCCTTGCAAGCCTAGCCAAGTTCAACCCATGTTACCAAGGGTGTTTGGTTCAAGCAGACACTAAAATCAGCACCTATTGCCCCTATTCAAGAGGGACACAGGTGGAGCCCCAAGAGCAAATTTCTGGTTGCCCATTCAGTCATCCAAATTATGCTTAAATAGGGCCAACAAGGGGCTTTGTTTAACATGAATAAGAAACTTGTTCCAAAGGTGGGACAACCTCTGTGAGACAAATTTGTCTCTCCAGCACGTTCTGTTGATGTCACATACCAGGTTAAGGTGCTTTGAGCGAGTGACCTGTGTGCCATTTGACTTCTGAATGCGCATTTCCATTAAAGCTGGGTCAGAAATTGTTTTGTATGCAAGGCACAGTTAGCCTCTGAGCAGTCTGTACGACACAGAGTAAAGTGACAATGATTTCAGTCTGTCCACATAAGACAGATTTTGAAGACCCTGAATTTTCTTTGTAAGGAACCTCTGTAGTGTCTCCAATTGCTGCAGGTGTTTGGAAAGGGACATACCAAAGATAGCATTGTACTCTATTATTGGCCTGATGAGGGAAGAGTACAGGGGGGTTATAACCTCTTTTTTCTGGAGGCAATGCCCTTACGTATGAGATGAGCAATAAAAAATGCCCTTGTTATCACTGTGGAGACATGGTGATCAAAGTTAAGGTTGCTGTCAACCAGTGTGCCCAGATCTATCACCACTGACTGTGTGCCTAGGGTATTGCTATTGATGAGGTAGTTTGCAGAAACATCACTCTTGCTGAAGGGAAAGATAATGCATTTTTTTTGCATTAAGTTTAAGACCATTTTTGAAATCTAATACTGTTTGCACTTTAAATTATCATTTTTAAGTGTTTTTCATCTGTTTAACTGTAAAGGACTACACACTCAAGTGTGATAGCCTGTTTTCTGTGTTAAAAGTGTTTTTATTGCTGTATTTGCTTTAACTTAAAAAAAAAATAGAGGGAAGCTTCTCTGTTCATTTTTAATGATTTAGAGCAAGTTGAGCTTTCCTGGATCTTTATACTTAAGGCTCAATATGACCCAGGATTAAATCAGTACGTGAGTGTAAGGGCTCCACTGAAAGCACGTAGTGCTAAATGAAGGTTTTCTATAGTTATTTTGGAAGCATGACCTATTTTCTGGTAGGCACCATGACAATAACAGAATGCCTCTCATGGTCAAGCAAGCTATGGTGAACAATGTTAGGGGTTCACCTATTTTTGTCTAGTATAACACAACATTTATGTCATGTTTTATCCTGGGAATACACACATACATATATATTTTTGAGTAGTATTTTTAAGTGGCTTCTTTATCACATATTTGCATTCTATATACAAATGCATTGATATCTAACATATAAGAGAGTAGTATAATCTATATATGTACATATATGTTCACTGTACGATGAATTGAGTATTTGAGTTTTACTCTCTCATATTTTCATGAGATTTCTTAAATATTTACTTACATTTTACATAATTTATTACATTTTACAATTGATTCATGAATATTAGGTTTCATTTCTGTGGGTGGATCGTTCTTATTCTTTTAGATCAATCAATTCATTTCACCACTTATTTATTTATTTACTCATTTGTTATTTATGAATGTTATGCTGAGGCTCTGACTTGTACAGCTACTTTTACAGTCATTTTAAACAGATATGTATAGATATTCAAACTTACACTCACACACTATGAGTATTTTTATACACGTTTATGAATTTATAACATGTTCACATGTCATTTTATGATATGGGCAATGTTTTATATTTACATACGTTAGCATATACTTGTTATTGAATTTTAATGGCTCCGCATTATTGCTTTTTTACATTTGCTTTTTTATATTTGTCAATATTTATGGTTATCCATACTTATACTTGCAGTCAGCTGTTTAGATATTGATCATATATTTATTGATTTGCACATACTGAACTTCCACTGTATAGTGAACCATGTGCTCCGAACCTATTTTTGAGGTATATAGTGTTAACCCATACAAGTTTGGAACTGTTTTTTAACTCAACTGCATTTCATATTATTTACATGCACAAGCACTTTATTTACTGAAGAATGAGAAGGTTGCTCATTCTATTTGAAGAGGTCTTTACAAACATAAGGTTTTACACATTTATATTTGTCCTAATGTTTTATACTATATGATTGTTGATTTTGTTATAACGGTTTTGTTCCTCATACGACAACTTTTATAGTTTTTTACATTGGTATGAGGCACACACATTTTTTGGTTTAGAGATATATTTCCATGTGATCTATACATATAATATATGGTTTCTCATTGGATAGAATGCATTCATTGATAGTAACTTGTCAGCGTTGGTACTCTGTAAATTCTTACAAGTCTTAGTACCTGTTTTGTTCCATGGTTAAGGTGCTTGATTCCATGTACTAGCCTTGGAACTATCATATATATATATATATTATATTTTGTTTTATATTGGACTACATCAAATGTATAGTTTTTGACACCAATTATAGTCAGGAGCTTTTCTAAGGTGTTTCTTATGATGGTTTATGTCATGTTTTTATGTAAACTTTACAAACAAACTTGTTGAGCAAAACATATAGCGTTGCTTTATCTGGTGTTTAATGTTGCTCTTGTTGCAATGGTTTTAAATTGTTTTAAATTGTTTCATCTGTTTAATTGCTTGATTGATTAAGTGTATTGTTTAATTAAAGAGAAATTACTTGGTGTGTATATATATATATATATATGCACATCCTAGCAGAATACTTTTGTTAAGGATCTGAAGAAGCGTGTTTGATACACGTGAAAGCGCTTGTCCGAAATAAATTATTCCATTTATTGTGGTGGTCAGACTCCAGTGTGTTACTTCATTATCTTGTCTAGGATCATAGGATCATAGAAGGTTACTGAGCGAACAGCTCCAAGGCCCTTGCAAGCCTAGCCAAGTTCAACCCATGTTACCAAGGGTGTTTGGTTCAAGCAGACACTAAAATCAGCACCTATTGCCCCTATTCAAGAGGGACACAGGTGGAGCCCCAAGAGCAAATTTCTGGTTGCCCATTCAGTCATCCAAATTATGCTTAAATAGGGCCAACAAGGGGCTTTGTTTAACATGAATAAGAAACTTGTTCCAAAGGTGGGACAACCTCTGTGAGACAAATTTGTCTCTCCAGCACGTTCTGTTGATGTCACATACCAGGTTAAGGTGCTTTGAGCGAGTGACCTGTGTGCCATTTGACTTGCGAATGCGCATTTCCATTAAAGCTGGGTCAGAAATTGTTTTGTATGCAAGGCACAGTTAGCCTCTGAGCAGTCTGTACGACACAGAGTAAAGTGACAATGATTTCAGTCTGTCCACATAAGACAGATTTTGAAGACCCTGAATTTTCTTTGTAAGGAACCTCTGTAGTGTCTCCAATTGCTGCAGGTGTTTGGAAAGGGACATACCAAAGATAGCATTGTACTCTATTATTGGCCTGATGAGGGAAGAGTACAGGGGGGTTATAACCTCTTTTTTCTGGAGGCAATGCCCTTACTTATGAGATGAGCAATAAAAAATGCCCTTGTTATCACTGTGGAGACATGGTGATCAAAGTTAAGGTTGCTGTCAACCAGTGTGCCCAGATCTATCACCACTGACTGTGTGCCTAGGGTATTGCTATTGATGAGGTAGTTTGCAGAAACATCACTCTTGCTGAAGGGGAAGATAATGCATTTTTTTGCATTAAGTTTAAGACCATTTTTGAAATCTAATACTGTTTGCACTTTAAATTATCATTTTTAAGTGTTTTTCATCTGTTTAACTGTAAAGGACTACACGCTCAAGTGTGATAGCCTGTTTTCTGTGTTAAAAGTGTTTTTATTGCTGTATTTGCTTTAACTTTAAAAAAAAAAATAGAGGGAAGCTTCTCTGTTCATCAGTGAGAGTGGTGAGCTCTGGAACAGCCTATCTGTCACTGGAGGAGTGGTTTCAGCTCAAAAACTGTAGTTTTAATAGCCATTTTGGGCTGTTTCTATCCCTTTCATCTTTCTGTTTAAAAACCCATGTTTGCACATTTTTTGCGCTTGTATTACCTCAGCAAGGGCCTGCCTGGGTGTCCTGCAGAGTCCTACAGCAGCAGAGAGAGAAAAAGAGACTTTGAGTGGATTAAGTACCTTTGTTTTGCTTTTTATTGCTTGTTTTTGCTAGCCACATTATTCCGACTGCTTTTTTATTAACATTGCTACTTATCTGAACTGTTTTAGAAATCTAATACTGCTTGCACTTTAAATTATCATTTTTTAAGTGTTTTTCATCTGTTAAACTGTAAAGGGCTACACACTCAAGTGTGATAGCCTTTTTTTCTGTGTTAAAAGTGTTTTTATTGCTGTATTTGCTTTAACTTTTAAAAAAAAATCCTATCTTTTTACTTGTTTCCCGCCTTTCTAGAACTAGTAAAGTCAGTTTTTCAGATTTTGCTGAATTCTGGGGTGTTTTTAAGTTCCTGTGTCACCCAGACCTTTCTAAAATAGAGCGAAGCTTCTCAGTTCATCAGTGAGAGTGGTGAGCTTTGGAACAGCTTATCTGTCGCTGGAGGAGTGGTTTCAGCTCAGAAACTGTAGTTTTATTGGCCATTTTGGGCTATTTCTATCCCTTCATCTTTGTGTTTAAAAACCCATGTTTGCGTGGTTTTGCGGATCCCACGGTGCTGTTTAACTTGGGTTAAACTATTCTTGGCACTATAAAGTCTGCTCTTCAATTTTTCCCTTAGAAAACACTTTTTCTACTTGCATTCCTTATTTGCCTAGAGGAAAACAATGTTTGTACTTTCCTCACTTGTCTAGAGAAAAATAGTTTTTTATTCAGGCATGTCCATGGGTCAGCTCCTGATGTTTTCACCTGTCCACCTGATGAATCTGGGCATCTTGGGGCAATGTAGCAATTGCCTCATGTACACAGACAAACCTCTCATCCTACCACCCAACACTACAACCTGTGAGAGATACACTTATCTAGCCAAACTGGAGGCAAAGCTCTCTCCAACCAGGACTAAACTCGTCAGTCAAGAGGAGAAGATTAACACTTGCACCACACCACACTCATCACATAGTCTCACTAAACCTATGTCACCAAAACCCACACATAGAAACACAAAAACATTCACGGGGGCTCTCAATAATAATCTGCCCAAGCAACAGAGACCTCCAAAGCAGAAACACAGGCAACCTCCACCCCTCAACACAACCCAAAAGACACATAACCCACAAACTCAGTGTGCCACTCAACCACAGCCAATAATGCAAAACAACATACCCAACATACCCACATGAACCCACTTCAAAACTTTACTAAAAGCTCACCTAAAAACATGCTGGCTATGCCCTTGCAACTCCCACTCTAATAGCACCCACCCTATCCAACCACTACCTTTCTTTCCACCCCACTAACTACCTTGATTATAGCAAGCTCTGATGCTCATACACGTACTACTTATTATACAGCAGGAACTTCTTATTGTAACAATAGTTAATGTCTGTTATGTACTTCACAGATAAAGATTCTAGTTGTCTACTGATGTACTATGTTCTTCATCTGTAACTATGTTTGTAATTAATTGCTATGTTAATCAAATTGTTAATCGCTGTGTAAATCCAATGTAACTACTGTCTGTATATTTTAACTGTGGAGTTTTTCTCCCCGGGCCTCTGCTGAAAATGGACCTACATCCAGTCGGACACTCCCGCTCAACAAATGTAAATAAATAAATAATAAATAAATAAAATAAACAGTCATAGGTGACTCTATAGTCAGGCACACTGATGCCCCACTCACCAGGCTAAACAAGGAGAAGGTTACTGTCAGCTGCCTGTCAGGTGCCAGGATCCTCCACATAACCCACGCACTCAGGTCACTCCACAACAAGTACAAATATGACTCTGTCATTGTCTATGCTGGTGTGAATGACCTGAGATGTACCTCCCTTGACTACATGAAAAGAGACATGGAAGAGCTCTCCACTCTTGTAATCAAGGCATGTATGACCCTAGCCCTGAGTAGCATCCTACCTTCACCCAGAATGATACTGCAGTGCAAGGGCAAAATGATTGACTTCAACAATTGGCTAAGCTTCTGGTGTCATTCCAAGGGGATCCAGTATCTTTCTGCCTGGGACGACATGGTGGACAGGCCACGATGCTTTGCCAGAGATGTCCTGCACCTGTCGCCCCTGGGATTCCAGATACTTGCTAAGGCTCTTGCCACTTCTATAGTGCCTTTTTTAGGCAAGGTTCAAATGGCAAAACCATCACTGTAACAGGTACAGGCAAGCAAAAATTGAGGGTAATGCTACTCAATGCTAGAAGTCTAAACTCAAAATGCACTCACTCGTGGCACTCCTTAAAATGGAGAACATTGATATCTGTGCAGTGACTGAGACTTGGTTCAAGGCTCCAGAGAGCACCCCTGCATTACCAGGCTATAACTCATACCATATCTTTCAGCCATCTAACCAGGACCAGAACACTCAAGGTGGAGATGTGTCCATATACATTAAGGATATCCACACCTCCAGGTTAGTTGCCCAACATAATGCATTGAAATTATCTAAGTGTAACTAACTCTGGGCAAAACTGCAATCCAAATTGTAGCTTGCTATGGATACCCCACAATGCCCCAGGATTCCCACTCCTCTTTTCTTGATATACTGAAAATATTAGGGGTTACCCAAACACCCTAATAATGGGAGATTTCAAGTACCTCACCATTAACTGGGAAAACTACTCATGTACCAACTCCTTCACTCAGTGTTTTCTAGAATTCGTAAATTCCAATGCCCTGGATCAACTTATCCACACCCTCACAAGAGGCAACAATATCCTAGACCTAGTCATTACCAGCATGAGTGACAAACCTGAAGTTAACTCCTCATTGGTCAAATCCAACAATAAGCTAATCACCATAGATATCCACATTCCACCCCAATCCCCATTAAGGAAACCACTGTAAAAAATTTCTCCAAAGCCAACTTCCTGCTCCTTAAGACAGAAGTGGCAAACTTCACAACATCCATGCAGATGGACAATACAGTTATGACTGCTGAATCCTACACAACTGCACTCTATAAACACTTACATGAGTGCATGGATCATGCTATCTCCAACAGAACCAAGATGCTATCCTCTGAAAAAGGAAGCCAATTAGGTGGTTCCCTGCTATAAACAAACTCTACAACAGAAGGAAGAAACTGTTGCAAAAAAGAGTAAAAACTCATGCGTGGAGGAGCTCCCTGGTCAGCCTCAGTAAGAAGCTGAGATCCCTCATAAACTCCTCCAAGGCTAGCTGCAAAAACAAGATTGCCACTGATTCCAAGAACAAACACAAAGCATTCTATAGCTATGTCAAGAATCTCAATGGCAACATCCAGATCTGCTCTGAGTTACAGCACAATGGCACAAAAATCACAGAACCAACTGATATTGCCAGCATCCAGGCTGATAGGATCAGTGTTAACTTTACCTCCCTCTCACCCCCTACAGGGCCCATATCTCTACTGGAAGAATGCGGAGCCCCTGCAATCACAACTGCGCAGGTAAAAACTGCCCTCTCCAAAGCCAAGAACACAGCATCCATGGGACCGGACAACATCCCATGCTGCGTTCTACACAAACTTCAGAATGAACTGGCCCTCCACCTAAGCACCATGTTCAATCTAGCCTCACATCAGGCTTTATATCCACTGAATGGTGCACAGCAACAATTATACCACTCCACAAAGAGGGAGCCACCATGGACCCCGGGAACTATTGCCCTATTAGCCTGATGAGCCTGGTCTGCAAGGCCATGGAACATATCATCATGGAACTCATAAACAAAGACATGGGTAACCTCCAAACTCTGGAACCCACCCAGTTAGGGTTTGTGAAAGGCAGATCATGCCTCCTGAACCTGGTCAACTTCTTTGAAACAGTCTCCAAAAGTCATAGACAAGGGTAAGGCAGTTCACACAGCCTATCTGGACCTCGCCTAGGCTTTCAACACCATCCCCCATTCTGGAATTATAGATAAACTCACTAAACTGGGCATAAATCCCTACATCACAAGATGGGTCACCAACTGGCTAACTGACAGAACCCACACTGTAAAAGTTGCAGACTCCAAATCTGACTTCAAACCAGTGACAAGTGGAGTACCACAGAGTTCAGTCCTGGGTCCTCTCCTGTTTGGTATCTATTTCTCTGAAGTACGGGCTAACACAGAGGACCTCTTGCTGACAAAGTTTGTAGATGACTGCAAATTAGGTGCCACAGTCAAGTCCCCAAACAACGTGGAAATCCTACAGATGGGCCTCACTGAGACAGATGCCTGGTGTCAGTGCCATAGACTCAAGCTCAATGCCAAAAAGTGCATTGTCATTCCCTTTGGAAAAAACTCTGTACCCATGAACTACCACATAGGTGGCAGTCCACTTAAAGTCGAAGGTGTAATAAGAGACCTTGGGACTCCGTTGGACAGTAGTCTTTCCTTTGATAATCACATCTCCACAGTAGTCAGGAAATCCTTCTATGTGACACACCTCATCATGAAAGGGTTCTCATCCAGGAAAAAAGAGGTCACTGTTCCCCTCTACTTGGCTTTCATTAGACCCATTACTGAGTACAATGCCCCTTTTGGAATGTACCTCACAAGACATCTGCAAGAGCTGGAAAGACCACAGAAGTACCACACAAAGAGGATTTTAGGACTCAAACAGATGCCCTATGCTGACCGTCTCAAAAAACTCCAGCTTTACTCCGTAGCATATTGCCTACTCTGAGGTGATCTCTGCCTAACATATAAAGCTATGTCAAACCCAGAGCTGTTGGACATGCTACACCTAAAGAAATCCCAATCCCTCCAAGCTGCATGCTCTAGGGACCTAAACCTTGTCACCACAATAAACAGACCATGCTGGAAGGATAGATTCCTGTCCCAAAGACTTCCCATACTCTGGAACAAGCTACCTGTCTATGTCAAGCAAAGTTCCACATTAGCACTCTTCAAGAAAAATCTTGATGAGTGGACGGGAAAAAGGAAATTCACTTCTGTAGCACTGCTCAACAGGGGCACAGGAAAATAACTTTCTTGGGTGGCAAAAGCCAGGGAACCTTGTTGGCTAGGCTTGCATAGGCCCTGGGCCGATAGCCTAGTACCTACCTATGAACCTATGAACCTATTACTTTGACACCGGTCATTAGTCTGCATAAGATCTTCTTGTAGGATGTTGACATCGCTAGGGGGTTTCAATGATCACTCCCAGTTTGCAGTCATCAGCAAATTTTGTCAGCCACAGTCCTTTAGTTTTAGCCTGTACTTTGGAAAAGTACATTCCAAACAGTAGGGGTTACAGAACTGATCCCTGTGGTACACCACTAGTTACAAGTCTGCTAGAGGAAGTCAAGTGCCCTATTTTGACCATATGAGTCCTATTAGTGAGCCAGTTTGTAACCCACCTGACAACATATGGGTTGATACCCAGCTGGGTGAGTTTATCAATGATGCCTGAGTGGGGGATTGTGTCAAAGGCTTTGGCTAAGTCTAGGTAGGCCGTATGCACAGATTTGCCTTCATCTGTTAATAAGGTCTATGATGATTCGTTCCATGGCCTTGCAGATAAGGCTGGTCAGGCTAAGGGTCTTTAGTTCCCAGGGTCTGTGGATGCACCCCCTTTGTGCAAAGGGATGATGGTAGCTGTTTTCCATCCCACTAGGATGAAGCCAGTGCTTAGGCTGTGATTGAAAAGCATGCTCATTGATGGTGTTAATTCCCGTTTTAACCCATGTAGAACATGCCTGGGATGTTGTCTGCTCCCACAGAGGCTGTGTTTTTGTTCTTGGACAGGGCATTTAAGACCTGCTCCTTGGAGATACTAGGTGGGGGACAGATGTTAGGGATGCTTTGAGGTATATGTGGCAGGGACAGGGAAGTGAAGTTTTCACTGAACCTGTCAGCCAGCAGATTTGCTATGTCCACAGGTTCTATATATGTAGTACCATTAACTACAAGTTCAGCACAAATCTGGGTCTTACCTTTGAGGTTATGGATGTAACTAAAGAACGCCTTGTGGTTATCCTTAGTTAGGGAAGCTAATTTGGATTCATAGTTAGCTTTGGAGGATTTCAGTAAGAGTCTTATTTTGCTTGTTTAAATTGAGGAGGGAGTGTTTCCAGTTTTGGGAATGCTCTTTCCTACTCTTAGACAGCAATTTCTTTCTCCTCTTGTCTAACAAAAGTCTGGAGATTAAGTACTTTTTTTTTAAATAAATGGAGACACCTCCACCTTTTGTGCTTTTGTGTGGGCCTAAATATGCGATAAGCTTTGAAACCCTGCACTGATGGAGCACTTTCAATGGTTTTAAACCACATATCTGTGATGTATATATCAATGTTTTTCAAGGTAAGGAGTGAAATTTTTGGTAAGGCTCCTAGCATTGAGCAGCAATAATGTTATCCAGATTGTTTAAGTATGTTGGAATCTTTAGAAGACTGAGATTGTCTAACAGAGGCATGACAAGGGTGGACAAGGATTTAGTCAATATATAAAAGCTTTGGAGGGAGAGGTGCAGGCAATCCCTGGTAAAATAGTTGGGACTATCTACACTCTCTGCTTAGGCTGATACAGATACCCCTTTTGAATGTCACCAGACGTTAAGCCAGATGTTGAGATCAGTAGTCTTTAGTTTGTATAGTACCTTCATTCTTGGTGATGGTAGATTGCAGACTCAACAAATTCCAAGAACTTCATTATATCGCTGCTCATATAATTTATAGATGTGTATCACAAGTCATTTATACCCACGTGCACTGTGACTGTGTCATACATGTACTTGTGGAGCAAGGACTTGAGTGCTTGCATGATGTAGTGAATCCTGGCACCTAATAGACAAATGACTCTGAACCCTGTCTTTGTACAACCTAATGAATGGTGCATCAGTTTGTCTCACTATGGAATCATGTATGACTAGGATATTGGATTGTGTGGAGGTTTACCTTAAGGGCTTTAGAAAGGAGTCAGTATGACTCTTATTTGTGTGTTTCATGGTGAATGCTACCTCTGATGCATGTTTGTGAGGTTGCTGAGACTACTAGTTTTTTAGGTTATATTTAGACATCCTTTGTGGTCTAGGTAGGTTACTTTTAAGAGCCACAGCATATGTAGGTCTTGCATTCTTGGTCTGAGATGTGTGCACTTTGCTTAGTGTTGTATTGTCCAGTAGTAGCAACCTGATTGTCTATTGGGGCTTAGTAATAGAGCTTTGCCTCCACTATCCTTGTAAAACTGCATCGCTCATACAATGTGTACTGGCTTACATAACAGGTGGTGGTAAGTAAACATGAGACAATTACAACATCATCTCAAGATGTCCATTTTAGCCAGGGTGGCTACAGAGATGGTTGGAAAGTGGAAAATGTCCTTCCATATCATGGTTGCAGTATGCTTCTGCCAAGGATAGCCAACATCCGGACAGTATACTAAGGTCTTTAGATTTTATAGGTGTCGTACGTCACAACTATGCTCCCTACATAAGGAATAAAGGTGAAATACAGATGCAAAATTACTCAGAACTTGTTTGCCACAATTTTGAACACCATTCTTGAGTGTTAGTCTGAACATCTGTATGCTGTGCTAGTTACCAAGCAGTCTTCATATAAGTGCCCCATTGGGGTTTCTTTTCTATTTTTTCTCAGTATTGTTGTTAGTTGTGTTCATATCATACAAGAAGGGAAAACATCAGTGTGGGAGGCAGATTGCCCATAAAGACCATTACAATCAGTGTCTTTATTGCCTAGGTGCTTCACAAAACCATATGTTTGTCCAAAAGACTCTCAGTAGTCACTTACCTTCTCTTTCCATATACCTTGAGAACCAACATCTTAAATTGTTGGCTCAGGGTACTGTGGCAGAATCCTCCTATCCCAAGAGACAGATGTCTTCCAAGAAGACCAACAAGTCAAGGCCTGATCTGGTTGCTGTCTTGCCTCTACCAGATGTCACTCTAGAAGCTAGTGAAAGCCCTTAAGTACATCTGGTGTTTGTATTGGATTCCTGTGCTGCAATCCCGTCTGAGGCCAGCATGGATCCTAATTATCATACGTCCTATGAGGCTTTTCAAGCATCTGGTCTGGACTTAGAGGAGAAACCACTGCTGATTATTTGTCAGAGGCCAAGGGGGATTCCTCAAATCTTAGTCCAGGAAGAGATTCCTATTATGATCATTGTAGTCTGCCAAGGTACTGAACTGCTGTGGGTTGTAGACGTCCCACTTAAGAGAAAAAAAGAAAGACCAAACACATTACTCATATTGTTAAAGATCTCCAGCATGAATGGCAGGATTTTACCGAGGCTTGTTAATATCTTCATGACCTTGAAACCTCCTCAAGCGGTGTCAGTCCTTACTCCTCCTTTGTCTACCATGCTTGTTAAGAGGATATGGGAATCCAATTCCTCAGATGAGAACCTAAATTCTGGAGAGAAATCCCTTGCATGCTCCTGTCCAATTCCTTCTCTTCTAGGCTATGGTTCAGAGGAAAAGGATTGTTTGAGCATAGATTCGCCCTTTGAAGATACTTTTGCTGGTATGATGGAGTACTTTGTGGGATTGCTGCCAGGTCTCTGTGGTCAATCTGGTGGTCCCCTGCCATAAGCAAACTGTACAGCAGAAGGAAGAAATGGTTGCAAAAAGGAGTAAAATCCCATGAGTGGAGGAGCTCCCTGGTCAGACTCAGCAAGAAGCTGAGATCCCTTATAAGATCCTCCAAAGCTAGCTACGAAAACAAAATCACCACTAAATCCAAGGACAACCACAAAGCATTCTATAGCTATGTCAAGAATCTAGATGGCAACACCCAGATCTGCTCTGAGTTACAGCACAAAGGTACGAAAATTACAGAACCAACTGATATTGCCAACAACGTGGCAGATCTATTCAGTGCTAACTTTACCCCCTTCTCACCCCCTAAAGGGCCCATATCTATACAGGAAAAATGCAGAGTCCCTGTAATCACAACTATGCAGGTAAAAGCTGCACTCTCTAAAGCCAAAAACACAGCATCCATGGGACCGGACAACATCCCAGGCTGCATTTTACATGAACTTCAGAATGAACTGGCTCCCCACTTAAGCACCATGTTCAATAATAGCCTCGCATCAGGCTTTGTGCCCACTGAATGGCACACAGCAACAATTATCCCACTCCACAAAGGGGGAGCCACCACTGATCCCGGGAACTATCGACCTGTTAGCCTGATGAGCCTGGTCTGCAAGGCCATGGAAAGTATTATCATGGAACTCATAAACAGAGACATTGGTAACCTCCAAACTCTGGATCTCACCCAGTTCGGGTTTGTGAAAGGCAGATCATGCCTCCTGAACCTGATTGACTTCTTTGAGGCAGTCACCAAAGTCGTGGATGAGGGTAAGGTGGTTCACACAGCCTATCTTGACCTCGCCAAGGCTTTCGACACCATCCCCCATTCTGGAATTATAGCTAAACTCACTAAACTAGGTATAAATCCCTACATCACAAGATTGATTGCCAACTGGCTCACTGACAGAACCCACACTGTAAAAGTTGCAGACTCCAAATCTGACCTCAAAGCAGTGACAAGTGGTATACCACAGGGTTCCGTCCTGGGACCTCTCCTGTCTGGTATCTACTTCTCTGAAGTACAGGCTAACACAGAAGGCCTCTGGCTAATGAAGTTCGCAGATGACTGCGAGCTAGGAGCCATAGTCAAGTCCCCAAATGATGTGGACATCCTACAGAAGGGCCTCAATGAGACAGATGTCTGGTGTCAGAGTCATGGCCTCAAGCTCAATGCCAAAAACTGCAGTGTCATCCCCTTTGGTAAAAACTCTGTACCCATGAACTACAGCATAGGCTGCAATCTACTTAACACTGAATGCGTGATAAGAGACCTTGGGACCCAGGTGGACAGTCTCTCCTTTGATAGTCACATCACCACAGTAGTCAGGAAGTCCTTCTATGTGACACACCTCATCATAAAAGGGCTCTCATCCAGAGTGCAGAAAAGTAGCAAAAACAGTAGTAAAAATAATTCACATGCAGTGCAAGCTAGCACACGTGAGTATGCAGCAATATTAGACCAAACACAGTTCAAAAATGCAATTAAATTAAAAAGGACTAAAAGCAAGTGCAGAAAGAGTTTATTAGGTAGAATGTGGTAAAGAGATGGGACTGGGAGAGTGTCCCAGATCAAATCTACAGTGGGACGGGCAACTGCAAAAGCCACCAAATTTAAACTACAAACCAAAAATAGGGAGGGTGCGTGGGACAAAACAGTTTCAACAGAGATCTAAGCAACAATTATCAAACTCTATAATAAAAAAAAATATATACTCAGCTCTGTATATTTGCAGATAATCCATAAGGCAGTCTCTCAGAACACAGGTTCCAGCAATTTGAATGCAGCTGCTACTATACCAACTGAAGACACAGCAGAAAATGGGGATGGGGTGGGGAAATAGTTTCAACAGAGATCTAAGCAACAACTAACAGTACAAAACTTTTAAACCAAAAAAATATTCTCAGCTCTGTATATTTGCCGATCAGTCTCTCAGAACAATGAGACAACAGTTTCAACAGAGATCTAAGCAACAATTAACAAACTCTATAACAAAAAAATATATACTCAGTTCTGTATATTTGCAGATAATCTGTAAGGCAGTCTCTCAGAACACAGGTTCCAGCAATTTGAATGCAGCTGTTACTATACCAACTGAAGACACAGCAGAAAATGGGGATGGGATGGGGAAAACAGTTTCAACAGAGATCTAAGCAACAACTAACAGTGCAAACTTTAAAACCAAAAAAAATATTATCAGCTCTGTATATTTTCCGATCAGTCTCTCAGAACAATGTGACAACAGTTTCAATAGAGATCTAAGCAACAATTAACAAACTCTATAACCAAAAAAATATACTCAGCTCTGTATATTTGCAGATAATCTGTAAGGCA
The DNA here is from genome assembly GCF_019279795.1 of Protopterus annectens. NCBI lineage: Eukaryota > Metazoa > Chordata > Ceratodontiformes > Protopteridae > Protopterus > Protopterus annectens. The sequence continues at coordinate 383,928,876 of NC_056739.1, forward strand.
GTCTCTCAGAACACAGGTTCCAGCAATTTGAATGCAGCTGTTACTATACCAACTGAAGACACAGCAGAAAATAGGGGTGGGGTGGGGAAAACAGTTTCAACAGAGATCTAAGCAACAACTAACAGTACAAACTTTAAAACCAAAAAATATTCTCAGCTCTGTATATTTGCCGATCGGTCTCTCAGAGCAATGAGACAACAGTTTCAACAGAGATCTAAGCAACAATTAACAAACTGTATAATAAAAAATATATACTCAGCTCTGTATATTTGCATATAATCAGCAAGGCAGTCTCTCAGAACACAGGTTCCAGCAATTTGAATGCAGCTGTTACTATACCAACTGAAGACATAGCAGAAAATGGGGATGGGGTGTGAAAAACAGTTTCAACTGAGATCTAAGCAACAAGTAACAGTACAACCTTTAAAACCTAAAAAATATTCTCAGCTCTGTATATTTGCCAATCAGTCTCTCAGAACAATGAGACAACAGTTTCAACAGAGATCTAATCAAGAATTAACAAACTCTATAACCAAAAAAATTATACTCAGCTCTGTATGTTTGCAGATATTCTGTAAGGCAGTCTCTCAGAACACAGGTTCCAGCAATTTGAATGCAGCTGTTACTATACCAACTGAAGACACAGCAGAAAATGGGGGTGTGGAAAGCAGTTTCAACAGAGATCTAAGCAACAACTAACAGTGCAAACTTTAAAAACAAAAAATATTCTCAGCTCTGTATATTTGCTGATCAGTCTCTCAGAACAATGAGACAACAGTTTCAACAGAGATCTAAGCAACAATTAACAAACTCTATAATCAAAAAAATATATATACTCAGCTCTGTATATTTGCAGATAATCTGTAAGGCAGTCTCTCAAAACACAAGTTCCAGCAATTTGAATGCAGCTGTTACTATACCAACTGAAGACACAGCAGAAAATGGGGATGGGGTGGGGAAAACAGTTTCAACAGAGATCTAAGCAACAACTAACAGTACAAACTTTAAAACCAAAAAAATATTCTCAGCTCTGTATATTTGCCGATCAGTCTCTCAGAGCGAGACAACTGTTTCAACAGAGATCTAAGAAAAAATTAACAAAGTCTATAACCAAAATATATATATATACTCAGCTCTGTATATTTGCAGATAATCTGTAAGGCAGTCTCTCAGAACACAGGTTCCAGCAATTTGAATGCAGCTGTTACTATATCAACTGAAGACACAGCAGAAAATGGGGGTGGGGTGGGGAAAACCGTTTCAATACAGATCTAAGCAACAACTAACAGTACAAACTTTAAAACCAAAAATATATTCTCAGCTCTGTATATTTGCAGATAATCTGGTAGTGGTAATATTCTTCAAGTTCTTGGTCTTAAACTGAGTTTTATAGGTCACTGTAAACACAGTAACCATTACATTAGTAATATTTTGCAAATAACTTACATTATCTCAGCAGCCACTCAAGTTACACATACTATCAGCAGCATTTTATTCATCCGGCTGAGAGCTTTCATATGGCCCTAAGTAGTTCTGTCTATCTTGGTTGTTGAGCTATTTAGAAATAAATGTGAAAATTCTGTCTATATAAATTAATATCATAAAAACAATAGTTAATATCTCGTTAACTGCACTAGACAGAGGTCAAATATTAATGCAGTTGAGGTTTTAAGATGAAATATTTTAGAATCTTGTACATAGCATGGTTTTGATGCAAATATGAATAAGCAGTATTTGACACCTGCAGGCATCAGTAGGAGTTAACTGCAGTTACATCTGGAGGCATCAATCATATGTAATTAGTTAAGACAGCAAGGCAGATGATATGGTGAATGGTCCCTCTTGTTGTCAGGCCCAAGACAGAATGCTCACTTCTGAGAGATTGAAAATTTCACCTACAGCATAACTACCTCTTAAAAACTTATTTACATACCAATTTTGATACATCCACACCAAAACATCAAGCATCCTAAATGATGATTCTATGAACATTTCAAATTCTTTGCACCTACTTTCTTTTAGAATATTAACCACATAGAGATGAAGACTAGCTCTCCAAAACTATTTATACTTTACCCAGAAACACATTTATACACACATTTTTAATGTGTGTATATATATATATATATATATATATATATATATATATATATATATATATAGAGAGAGAGAGAGTGAGAGAGATGCCTGTGTTTGACACAGAGTCCCTTAATCTTATACGAGATAATTCATATGTTTTGCATACTACATCCACATTTACTCCAGTTATCTGTTTATTTTTTTATTCAGATTTATCTTAAAAATATTGTTTCCCAATTACTTTATTGGGTTAACTGCCTACATTTCTACTGAATAGAGCTTTAAGTAGATTTTTTTTATGAAATGAATGCTTCATTGGTGGGTTAACACAAATGTTAATCTCGATGTGTTTTAAGCATGCATTGAGGGTTATGTTACTTTTTTATCATTAGATATGATTTACTTAGATTATTTCTACTTATTGTAAATTGAATTTATTTTTGATGGTAGTGCCATTTTCAAATGGACTATTAGTGACTGATGCTCTTTTTTAAATATTTTTTTCTTCTGTTTCATATGAAAACATTACATTTCTACTGGATTCATTTTAAGAGGGAAATTTTGCTTCTTTTTTCTTCCTTTGAAGTTAAGTAGAAAAATAAAGAATGCTATGCTGGTCCACTATCAGAGAATACTGGATTCAGAAAGGATATGATAACTTACATTGGAACAAAGTTTTACAATATAAATATTCAAGCTTTTGGACCAATAGAAACTCTCCATTTTGAGTTAATAATTTTGGTTACAGGTTATTTGTAGGTGGGTCAGGGGAGTTTCAGGGTAGTGTCTGTGTTCTGTGTGTGTGCAGTGTGTGAAATTTTATTATAGTTTTCCACAAGTATTGTAAATATGGTAGATTTATGGCAGTTTTAGTTGTTTGAAGCCTTTTTACCCTTATATCCAAGACAGCATGATTTCAGAGTTATAATTAAAGAATTGTGTATGCATGGTAGAGCTTATATTTATGGCCATTGTGAAAATCTTTGTTTCACTGTGTCAAGTTTAGCTTTACAATGTTTTCTGGTGAGTTAATAGTAATGTCAGTTGGTTTCTATGACTTGAGTCTAAAGCTTGCATTCACAAGATTTTATGGGCATGATGTTTTGGTATAATTTATAGAAAATCACTATAGTCCCGATAGTGTCAGTTTACACAAGGTCACTATTGTTACAGTATCATCATTTGTAAAACATTGTAACAGAAAAAAATTCTTCTGAATGGATGTAGTTCCTTACTACTTGTGGATAAATGGTAAACATCCCAAGAAAAGGCTTCACTGAACTGTTCTCTCTGGCTATCATCATGATGTGTGCCTCTGATTGACATTCTGATGGCAAAATACGATACTATTTCACTACCAAATGTTAAAAGAAATAAAACATCCTGTTTTTCTGTTCATGAAGCACACACTAGATCTTAGTTCCTGAGTCATTGTCATTAAATAGCACTATTTGATGACTTGAGTTTGGGTTCATTAACTTAAAGAAATATGATCTTTGTGGGAAACTCAGCAGTGTGACAATATGCAGTAAAATTAGATACACATGCCATGTAATATTTTCACATGATTAATGTGAGCCAAGTTATGAAAGACACAGCAAAATTCACACAGTCAATATTTTGCATGTGTTTACAACTTAATCATGATACAGAAAATTCAATATTTGATCCTTTTGCATCATTACCTCTACATTTTCTGATTTAGTTGAATAAAAAATGCTTATTTTGTAGATTAAAGGTGACATTCTATTTCAAGGTAAATCATATCACTGATAAAGATGGGGCTTTAGAACAGAAAGACTGATGTTAGAAATAAACTCAAGCCATGTACCAATTACTGCATTTGTCTTGCAGCACATTTTAGTGTTCTGTTTCTTAAAAATGAAATTGATCACAGCAGATGTACTTTAATCATTAGCTGTGTGAAGAGTCTCTAGTTCGCTCTAGGTTTTGCATTGCTCTTCATGTGTAGATTTATATTGCTTGTTTTTAGACAAGTCGCATTTCCGATAAATCAGCTCCAAACCCATACACACACAGACCCCTTCAGTCCATGTTAGTAAGCACCTTAAAGGAAGAAAGTACAGTTGTGAAAAATCCTACCATAAGAGTAGATATCCTTCGCTTCATTGTTGCAGTAGTCTTCACTGAAGGAAGAGTACAACAGCTAGGAAGATGATTGGGAAGAGGAAGACACAGATTAGCCCTCTTCAAACTTATTCAGGATAGCCCTAGCAAAACCTGCCCTGGCAACAACATCCAGTTTATAATGCTTAGTAAAAATATGAAGACAAGACCAAGTAGCAGCTTCAAGGATTGAATTTGTATCCAATAGGCTACATACCTAGTAGAGTTTGCCTTTACAGATGAAAAAATACATTTGCCATTAAAGGAACAAAAGTAAATAGCCTTAGAGATTCAGGAGGAGATGGTTTGCTTGGAGACAACTAAACCCAAAGTCCTGGGATGAAAAGAAATGCAAAATCGCTCAGATTTGCAAATAACTTTTGTTTTACCAAAATATATCTGAACTGTATGTGCAGGTCAAAAGTGTGGAGAACCTTCTCACTGGCAGACTGCAGCAATGGAAAAAAGGAAGGAAGCCGAATAGACTGATTAAGGGACACTAACCACCTTGGAAATGAAAGAAGGATTAGTACAAAGAGACACCCTGTCACTGTGAAAATTAAAAAAGGAGGGATGTCCATCAGCCTGAATCTTAGACATACTCTTGGCAGAAGTAAGAGCAAACAGGAGAACTGTCTTCCAAGTACAAAGTTTCATGGAAGCTGAACTAGCAGGTACAAAAAGAGCCCAAGTCAATTTTTCAAGAAAATATGAGGTCCCTAGGAGGAGGAATAGGCTTTCCTCAGGGGCCTGATATGAAGGATGTCTTTGAGAAACTGCTTGACCTCAAACAGAGAAGCCAAAGGAGGGTTCAAGGCCAGACCAGCAGACAGCACTGAGCTTTAACTGAAGAACATGCCAAGCTAGCATGGAGCAGATCACACAACTAAGAGAGAAACATAGGAACCCCTACTGAGAAGAAATCATGATGGTGAGAAAGGCAACAAACATAAAATCATTTCAATTTAGGCACATAGGATTTTCTTGCAGTGAGCTTCCTGGCCTTCTGCAGAACACAAAGCATGTCCTCAGAAAATAGTTTCCTAAAAGGGTGAACAGGTGAGGCTGGAAAATAGATCTTGTCTTGTGTGAGATGATCCACCTAGTGAGTTAACTAGTGGGTCTTGCCCCTAGCAAGATGAAAATGGGGGAACCAGTGCTATCTGCATCAAAAGGGAGTCACCAACAAGATTTTGTGAGAGTCCTGTTTGATCTTGTGCCGAACTCTTGGCAGCAGAGGAAGGGAATGGAAGGTGTACAGAAAAATCCCTTCCAAGGAAAAGACAGGGTGTCCACTTTCCAAGTCAGAGGACTTTTTACTCTTAAACAGAATAAAGGAAGACATCTGTTCAGAGGGGAGGCAAAAAGATCTACCTGAGGAATATCCCACTGATGGACTATGTCCAGATACACATCTCTGTGAAGCATCCATTCAAGAGAATGTGTTCTGCACCTGTTCAGAGAATCTGCCACTAGATTGTGCTCTAAAGGAATGTAAACTGCCTGAAGAGTCACCTGATAACTGACAGACAGATCCTAGGCCTGAAGAGCTAGTCTGCAAAGGAGATAAGATTCTGTACCCCCTTCCACACCACAGTGGTATTGTCCATGAAGATTTTCAGGGAGCCGAGGAGAAAACGGGAATGAAAGGCTTCTATAGTCAGAAGCAGAGCTCTCATCTCTTTTATGCTGATATAGTCTAGCCTCTGAGGAGGAGGCTGGAGACGTTTAACTTTCAGAGAGCCACGAGAAGCACCCCACCTCAGGTCTGAGGCATCCGTGAACAGCTCTTGGGAAGGAACTGGACCATGAAAGGGCAGTTCTGGATTAAGATAAATTTTCTGAATCCACCACTGGAGCTTGAGTTTAAGACAAGGAAGCAAAGGAACCAGGAACTCTAGAGGTGGCAATGTTAAAGACACACCAATTTGACATACCATGAAGCTTCCTTATATGGAGCCTGGTAAGAGGAATCATGAGAATGATGGAGGCCATAAACCTTAAAATCCTGACAAATTCCCTGGCCTAATAGGAGACAGAGGAAGAAGAGACTGAAAGAAGGTTGTCAGACACAAAACCTTGGGAGCAGGAAGAAATGCCAACATGGGAATAGTCTGAAGCCTGCAGCAGAGGAAAATATTATCCTGGGATGGAGTAAACACAAACTTCTTGAGACTGATGATGAACTGCAGACTTTGCAAAAGATAAATGGTAAAGTGATGATCATATAGAAGTCTTTCGGGAAAAGGTGTCTGAATAAGCAGGTCATCTAGATAAGGGAATACCTGCATCCACTTGAAGCCTGCAAAAGGCAATGACAGGAGTGAGGCATTTAGTGAATAACCTTAGGGCAGAAGACAGGCCAAAGGACAAAGCAGAGAACTGAAAATGAGAGGAAGAGACAGAGAAACATAAACATTTCTTGAAAAGAAGATGAATAGGAATGTGAAGAAAAGCATCCTTGAGGTCTAGAGAGACCAAGACGGTCTTGGGAAGAAGAAGAGGAAACAAAGTCTGAAGAGATAACATCCTGAAAGAAAGGACCTTAAGAAAAGTATTGAGGAGAGAGAGGTGCATAATTACTCTCTAAGTCCCCTTCTTCTGAGGAACCAAAAACATCCTGGAGTATTACATGCTTCCTGCTGGGGGGGGGGGGGGTTGAATGGTGCACTGATTTAAAAGGGACTGCAAAACCTCCAGAAAGAGAGAGAGAGAGAGACAGAGTTGGTCTGGAGGAGGCTGTAAAATACCTGAAAAGGAGGGAAGAGAATTCCATGTCATGAAATACCACTGTTGTATGATAGGCAGGCACCCAATTTTGGACACAGAGAGACAAGGGGACCTGGCTGAAGGAAAGAGGATGCAAAATGTCAAATAGAAACAGGCTTGTCCAGAAAGGAAGGCTTCTGAGCCATAGGAGTCTGAGTGGATGTAGCAGGGGGAATACGCCTGGACTCCTTCTTACCTTTGGGAGCTTGAAGAGTCTGTCTATGAACAAAGGCAGATTTAGAAGGATTATTCCTCTGAAAGTTGGGTATAGGGGGAGAAAGAAAGATGCTTGAGTTCCTGCATGGCCTTACCTTTATCCTGGAGGGAACTGAGCAGGTCAGCAGCAGCTGTCCCAAAAAGATTTTTATTACCCAGAGGAACATTTAAAAATTTCCCTTTAATATCATCAGGCATGGCCTGAAGACAAAGCCAAGAATAACACTTCATCCCAGAACCAAAGCAGCAGCCCTGCAAGAGGCATCCGCAGTATTATAACTGCATTTTATGGAGTGAAGAGTGACCTGGGAAGTGGATCCAAGGAGGGAAATGGCTAAAGGTTTCCCTTCTGAATCAGGCAGATCAGACACAATGATAAAGGAGAACCAAGACATACCTGATCAGGTGAATTTGATGATGAATATCCCAAAATTTCAAGGCAGTATGTACTTTTCCTCACCCTTTCCATAGCTCTACTATCCTTTCAGTAGGAAGAAGCTTCGAAGAAGGCAAAAGTTTAGAGGGCGTATCAGTTGAGACTGAAACCACAGAGGAGTCAGAAGAAGGACATTAAAACAAAAATTCTGAGTCCTCAGGCACCCTGTAGAACCTATCTCAGAGGCTGAGTCAGGAGCTATAGAAATAGCACAGAAGGTGTCCAAAAGTGCTGCCAACACAGGAGGAACTGCAGATAGATTAGGAGGCTCCATTTGTAGACCCATTAGAGAGTACAATACCCCTTTTGGAATGTACCTCACAAGACATCTGCAGCAGCTGGAAAGGCCACAGAAGTACCTCACAAAAAAGATTACTGGCCTCAAACAAATGCCCTACACTGACTGCCTTAAAAAACTCCAGCTTTACTCTGTAGCATATCACCTACTCCAAGGTGATCTCTGCCTAACATATAAAGCTATGTCAAACCCAGAGCTGTTGGACATGCTACACCTAAAAAAATCCCAATCCCTCTGAGCTACACACTCTAGGGACCTAAACCTTGTCACCACAATAAAGAGGACACACTGGAGGGATAGATTCCTGTCCCAGAGACTTCCTATACTCTGGAACAAGCTACCCATATATGTCAAGCAAAGTTCTTCATTAGCACTCTTCAATAAAAATCTTGATGAGTTGATGGGAAATAGGAAATACACCCCGGGGATCACTTCTGTGCCTCTGCTCGACAGTGGCACAGAAAAATAACTTTCTTGGGTGGCGTAAGCCATGGAACCTTGCTGGTTAGGCTTATGTAGGCCCTTGGGCCGATAGCCTAGTACCTACCTATGAACCTATAAAATAGTTTGTGCTGAAGAGTTTGCCATTTATACTTCTTTCATAACCCCTATGGTTCCAGAGATATGAGTTTTTGTTTGAAATGCAAGGACATAATTTGAGTCTGTCAAAAAACTTAGGCTCTGCCTATTGAAAGTTACAGTGCAAACTTCCTGAGCTCCACTGGAGTAAATGAGTTAAGTAAGTAGTAATTCTCCTAGGTTCAGTCAGGAAAATATAGTGAAGATTAGTTTAGATATTGTTGTTCTTATTTGTCTGAGTCTGTCCATCAATGTTATTTTCAATATTGCCAGTGGTTTGAACTCCACGGTTTACTGTAAATATATCTTCAGTATTTTCATACTCTTTTATTATTTATTATTAAGTATATTTAAAACTTTTATTGTGGCTTGTCCTTTTAGAAAGTATTTAACCTTTGAGAGTCCTTATATTTATTTGGTGACACTATCTGAGCCACTCCTGAATGACTAGCTATCTTGGTCAACTACTACCATTTGTATCAGTATTACCATTATGCAGTATAATTGGGCATCCTTTTTTAAGGGCCTTAGAGTAGCTGATTGGGGAGTGTCTGGTGACAGGCATAACTACCTTATACTGTGGGAAGAAGGGGGCACAGCAGGTAAATCTGTGCCAGCCTTCCCCGTGTGTGTGTGTGTGTGTGTCTGTGTGTGCACATGTGTGTGTGTGTGTGTGTGTGTGTGTGTGTGTGTGTGTGTGTGTGTGTGTGTGTGTGTGTGTGGGTATGTGTGAAAAATCAAATCTCACAGTGTGTGTGTGTGTGTGTGTGTGTGTGTGTGTGTGTGTGTGTGTGTGTGTGTGTGTGTGTGTGTGTGTGTGTGTGTGTCAACTACTTGGAGCAGGGACATGAAGTACTGGTTTCACAGAGAGGATGCTGCAGGACTTGGCTTGGCCACTCAGCTGAGAACTTAACTCTACAGCTGTACCAGTGGGGATTCTTACTGGGGACGTGGAGGGAGACAGATATAGAAACCCAGATCCCAGGCTGAGTGTGTTCCCTGTGTGCTTTAAGGGAAATTGTACTTGGTGCAGAGAGATGCATCTGGAAATACTGGATGTATACATTTGTATTCTAAGTGAACGTCCCTCTCCAGTATCATTGGTGAGGATTCAGGCTCCTTGTTTACTGGCCCAGTGTGGGGAAATCACTGGGGATACTGAAGAAAAGTTAAACAGTAAAGAGGTCCTTAGAGAGGAAATAATAATTCAAGGTGAGGTTATTAATTCACAGGAAGAGAAAATATTTTCAGTTTTAGAAAGTGAACAGGAAAAAGACTGAGAAAGTGTGACAGAAGAAGAACAAAACAGTGAAAAAAATCAGTTGGTGGGAGACTTAGGGAAAAAGAAAGGAAAAATAAGATCTGAAAGTAAAACACTTAAAAAAGGAAAGGGTTGATTTGGGAATTTTAGCATTAAATGTGAATATCATTAGACATTATATAAGAGGTTTGGTTGTGATGGAATGGGATAAAAAAAAATAATGATTTTTCCTTGCTAGATACCAGACATAACAAAGAAGAAAACAAAGGAAAAGAATACAGGTATTATGGGGGTTGGGGGAGATTGGTTGGTAGGAAATGAGATGCTTTGAAATAAAAAGTCTTATAAAAAATGAAGAAATAAGAATTTTAAATGCAGCAATAGTAGCACCAAGTAGGATAGTGATATGTGATATGAGAGTGAGACAAAAACATAGAAGATTAATAGTGATTTATGCATATACTAATATGACAGAGAGAAAAGGTTTGAAGAAATCAAAAAATTGTGTTGGTAAATATGCCATTAATGATGGTAGGAAATTTTAAGTTGCAAACTAAAGGGGAAAAGGGGAAAATAACACAGGATATTAATATGTTAAAGGATTTAATAAACTGTCTAAAGGCATGAAATTAATAACAGGGTGGTACAGATGACAGTGCTTTTAGAGCATACAATAAATAGTATGTACTAGAACAGAGGATAACAGTGAAATATTAAAAGTGGGAAAATGGATAATGAGATTAACTTCAGAGTTTAATAAAGAAGAATAAATGATGAGAAAGAAATATTATGGAAAGATCATATCACAATGGGACCATTTTATTAAAATTTGACACAGCAGTGGGTAGTATATAAGAAGTATAAAATGTATTTAGAAGTAGAAAACTAAAGAACAAATAAGATGAAATAAATAAATGTTACAGAAATATAAGAAAGAAATATAAAAAAGTGACAAAATAAGGTAAGTTGAAAAACAGATGCATGAAAAGAATGGAGAAGAGGTAAAAATTATGTTACATGGGCATTTTTTTAAAGAAAAAGAGGAGGTTTCCCTAATTTAGAAAAGCAGTGAAAATGAGAGAAGGAAGGATGGATGCTCTCCTAGATGGCAAAGGAAATATGAAATAAGAACAAAAAGATAATATGGAGGTGGTAGAACATTTTGTAGAGAAAACATGAAAGAGGAAATGGATGGGCAAGAAGAAGAAGAATGAAAAAAATCTGAAAAATTAAGGATTTTTTAGAAAATTATATAACAATAGAAGAAATGGAAAAGGTGAGAAAAGAATGTAAGAATGAATCAATGCCAGGATTATGTGGTATAAGTTATGAGTATTATAAGGAAATGAATAAAGACTAAAGAAAAATGTTTTGAATATATGAAGTGAATGGATGAAGGCAAGTATGATGGAAGAAGACGTGGTGGAGTGATTAAAATATGTATGGAAAAAGAATGTAAGAAAGAATATTAAAAGATGGAGGCTCATAACACTAGGGAATACTGACTATAAAATATTTTTTATATTACAAAAGAGGATGTAAAAATATTGTATGAGGTAGTAAGAGGATGGATTTATAGTATAAAAGGAAGAGAGGTGAAAGAAATGTTAATTATAGCAAAAGTACTAGTAGAGATGATACTGAAAGAAAATAAAGAAGACAGGCTGATAGGATATGGCATTGATAAAGTATTTGATAAAAATGTGCCATGAAACAATGTGGCAGATTTTACAGGCATATGGTGTAGGAGAAAAATATGAATGTAATAAAGAAATGTTATGAAAAGTCATACATACAAGTTATAATACATGGATAAATGGGAAAAGAATAAGTATTAAGAGAGGAGTAAAACAGGGATGCCCAATGAGTATGAGCTTAATTGTATTAGTAATGAATGTAGTAGTGCAAACATGCAGGGAAGCAAGATGTAAAATGGTAGGAAATGTCACATTACCAATATGTATGTCATATTCAGATAATTTAGTTCTGATAACAAAAAAATCAAGAGACAGATAATTTAAGTTGCTAAAAAAGCTGGCCTGTAGTTAAAAATGAAGCATAATGGATTTGCTGAGAAAAATTGGAATATATTTCACAAGAAAAACACAATTCACAAAATTAACAAATGAAAAACAGGGATAAAGCCTGGGAGCACTGGCGCAAAACCAAAATCCCCGCAGCTAGACAGAAATTCCTAGAACTACGCAATAGAGTCAAAAAGCTAATAAAATGAGACAAATTCCAATACTACCAGTCTGCCCTAGACTCCTCACAACACAGCCCCAAACAATTCTGGTCCTCCATAAACTCCATCCGCCACCCAGGTAAAGTCAGTACCCCTCCTCCTAACATCCCTCACTCCTCAGAAAATATTGCTACCTCATTCAACACACACTTCACCCAAACCATACTATCACTAGCTAAACAACACAACCCCCCTCCCCTCCAACCCACACCTTCAACTAGTAATCTCCCCACTGCCTTCTCTTTTTCTCCTGTACCTACCTCCAACATGAAAAAACTCTTAACTAAACTTAAACCCACCAAATTAGCAGCAGACAACCTCCCAAGTGAATACCTACAAATCGCAGCTGATGCTCTGGCCTACCCAGTATCCATCTTGATTAACCGATCTCTGTCAGAAAGTTACGTTCCCACATTGTGCAAAGTCTCACATATAATCCCCCTCCACAAAGGTGGACCCCCTGCAGAACTAACCAATTACTGCCCCATAGCTATTCTCTCTCCACTCTCCAAAATACTAGAGAGATGCATACACTCTCAGGTCTCACACTACCTCCTTACTAACAACCTCCTTTCCAGTACTCAGCATGGTTTCCGACCAAACCATAGCACCACCACTGCCTTACTCTCCTTTACTAACACTATCCTTCAGCATAAAAACAATGGCTATCTCTCCTCTGCTACTTTCCTAGACCTATCTAAAGCATTTGACATGGTCCCACACAAACAACTTATCTCTGTCCTCAATAACCTATCCTTCTCACAATCAGTCACCAACTGGTTTCAGAGTTACCTGTCTGACCGCCAACAATCCGTTGTATGGCAGAATGACATATCTCCCCAACTACCTGTCTCCATAGGGGTTCCCCAAGGATCCATCCTTGGACCCCTACATTTCTCTGTTTACACCAATAATCTAGCCTCTGCCACCAAACATGGCACACTCATCCAATACGCAGATGACTCAACCATCATCTGCTCAGCCCAGTCCCTACCCAAACTGCAAAAAGTCACACAGGAAGCCTTTTCCTCTGTTGAAACATGGTTATCTGATGCCCAATTAATACTCAACCCAAACAAAACTAAACTACTCATCTTCCAACCCACCAAACATACTCAAAACAACTCTCACTTTAACATCACAGCAAAAGACAACACCACTATATACCCAACTGAACACACCAAATTGCTAGGAGTGGGAATAGACAATAAACTAAAATTTGACATTCACATATCCATGACCATAAAAAAAGTCCACAAAAAACCAGGAGCATTATACAGAAATAAACAATTTCTCACCAAAGCAGCAAAGATTTCAATAGCAAATTCCCACCTTATCTCCACCCTACTTTATGCCTCTCCAGTATATACCAACCTTACCAACCTAAGGCAATGTGATCTAAACAAGCTAGAGACCTGCTACAACAAAATCGCCAAATTCGCCACAGGGGCATCCTACTGTAGTCACCACTGTCTCTCACTTGCTGAACTGGGCTGGCTTGAACTCCCTCACCTCCTTCAGTGGTATCAACTCTCACTCGCCCACAAACTAGTAAACCATCCACTAAATGTCCCATCCCTCCAGAATCTACTCCAACCCTATCGCACCACCAGACCACTAAGATCCAGCAACAAAAATCACTTGCAGATCACTAAAGCCAATAACTCTGCTGGTGAAGCACTATTCTCTTGCGCCATAGCCAAATTATGGAACTCACTCCCACCCACAATTACCTCCGTACCATCATGCACCAACTTCAAAACTTTATTAAAAGCGCACCTAAAACATGCTGGCTATGCCCTTGCAACTCCCACTCTAATATCATCCACCCCATCCAACTACTACCTTTCTTTCACCTCCACTAACTACCTTGATGATAGCAAGCTCAGATGCTCATAAGCCTAGTACTTATTATACAGCAGGAACTTCTCATTGTTACATTTGTTAATGCCTGTTATGTACTTCACAGATAAAGATTCTAGTTGTCTACTGATGTACTATGTTCTTCATCTGTAAATATGTTGTAAGTAATTTCTATGTTAAATTGTTAATCGCTATGTAATCCAATGTAACTACTGTCTGTTTATTTTACTGTGGAGCTTTTCTCCCCGGGCCTCCGCTGAAAATGGACCCACGTCCAGTCGGACACTCCCGGTCAACAAATTTAAATAAATAAATAAATAAGAAAGGAAGCAAAGATCTTGGGAGTAACATTTAGTGAGTATGAATGTGTAATAAGTCAATGGAGAGAGATACTAGAACAAATAAAAAAATATTAGTGTAGTGCAAAAGTTTTTACTTACCATTTCAGAAAAAAAGACGTATATGCTGAATACTTGTCTAAGGCACAATAGCATATTTAGGGGAAATATGTCTTTCCCACTCAAATGGAAGAACACTTGCTGGAGTTTTTTTCATTTGTTTTTATGTCTTCATTTGAGGCTCAAGACTAAACTGAGTAAGAAAAGGGATAATTTATAATAAAAAGAATGTGGTATGAAATTTAAAAAAATCCAATGGTGCACTTAGTATCTATGCATTTAGTGTTGGTTGTATTGATGTGAGGAATTGCCAGTTATGCCAAGAGAAGTAAGGCAGTGGGTGTGTAACATGCTAGCATAGCTAGCTGAAGTTTTGCAAATAATTACATGTCATTTGTATATCAAACTGATTTGTACAGATGTTTGTGTTGCAAAATATATTTGTGAAGTTGCTTGTGTTAAAAAATGTACCAACATGGATCCTGACTGTATTGTAGCTGATTGAATGTATATGTTTTAACAGAGGATACTGGAACAGAAGAGGCTAATCTCAGTCCAGCTAAATTTGAAAAACAGTAAGAAATTATATTACCTGATAGGCCATAAAGATTGTATCTTACAGTTCTGATTACAGGCAGAGACAAATTGTCTGGCAAAACAAGGACTAGGAATCCTTGTTGAATATTGTCTGTAGCAGTGAACTAATTGATACCCTGGAAGGGTTGAAGTGTTGAAATGTTTCTATGGCTTCCAGATGATATAGCACACCTTAGCAATGCTCTATCTGTGTATATAGTAATACATATGTGTAAGATTCTAGTTCAGCTTCTAGCCAGGCGGGTTGAATGGGAACCAGAAGTCATTTTGTAAGTCAGCTCTGTAATGATGTTTTAGTATTAGATGAGACTGAAGTCTCAGAACACTCTGTTTTTGGAACCTGACAAAGAAGGAAGACCACTCACCTACTTCATCTTGCCTTGCTCTAGTAAATGAACCAGGGAATAGTAATTCTTTAGATAAGTCAGGAAAATAAAGTGAGATTAGTTAAGTACTGTTTTTCTGTATTTGTGTGAATCTATTCATCTGTGCTATTTTAATATTTCCTGTGGCTGAAACTCTGGTGTTTATTGTAAATAGATATTACATATTTTTATTTTTCTTATTATTTATTATTAAATATATTTAATATTTTCATTGTGGCTAGTCCTTTAGAGAATATTTTAACCTTTGAGGGTACTCATATCTATTTGGTGACTCTGTGGCCACTCCTGAAAGCCTTACTGAACTGGTCAAAACATTACCATTTGTATTAATATTAATTTCACTCAGTGTAATTTGGTACCCTTGTAAGAGCCTCAGAGTAGCTGGCTTTGTCATGTCTGGTGGCATTAACTACTGTATAGTCTGTGCAGAAGGGAGCATAGCTAGTAAACATGTGCCAGCCTTTCGCAGCTGTGTGTGTGTGTGTGTGTGTGTGTGTGTGTGTGTGTGTGTGTGTGTGTGTGTGTGTGTGTGTGTGTGTGTGTGTGTGTGTGTGTGTGGAAATCAAATTTCATAGAGTCAGCTGCTTGGAGGAAGGACACAAAGCATTAGTTTCACAGAAAGGGTGCTGGAGGACTTGGCTTGGAGACTCAGCTGAGGACTCAACTCTACAGCTGTGCCAGTGGGGAGTCTCACGGGGGGCCCTGGAAAGAGAAAGAGAAATCCAGATCCCAGATTGAGTGTGTTCCCTGTGTGCTCTTAAGGGCAAACTGTGCTTGATGAAGAGCTGCATCTGGAAATACTGTGTGTATCTATTTTTGTTCCAAGTGAATATCCCTCACCAGTGTCAGTGGTGATAATTCAGGTTCCTTGATTACTGACCAAGAGAGGGGACATCACATGGGTAATGAGAAGTAGAAGAAAGAAAAAAGAAATGATAGGTAAGATGCTATATGAAAAATAAAAATGTATGGGGAAAAACAGAAAAAAAAAGGACAGGATGGAAGAGAGAGATTTTGACCAAAACATATAATTATAGAAGTCAAAAGTAAGTGAAGTTGATGGGGAAAGAAAAGAATGGCATATGATTTTAGAAAAAAATGGTGTAAGGAATTAAAAGAAGATAGGCAATAAAAGACAGAAAATAAAGGTCTGATATTTTTTATGAAGCAGAAGATGTTTTGTGGAGAATTTTATTAAATTGTGTCGACTGTAGTGAGGAAGAAACAAAAAAAAAACATTGTTTTTTGGATTACAAAAAGAATAAACTGCCACCCGGGCTAATTACTACATCTATAAGACACCCATAAGAGTTGACCCAAT
Organism: Protopterus annectens; assembly: GCF_019279795.1. Classification (NCBI taxonomy): domain Eukaryota; kingdom Metazoa; phylum Chordata; order Ceratodontiformes; family Protopteridae; genus Protopterus; species Protopterus annectens. The sequence goes on from NC_056739.1 coordinate 383,945,451, forward strand.
AGTCAGTGATCTGGGAATATATGTAGACATTAATCTGGCCTTTGACCAACATGTGGCCACAGTGGTAAGAAAGTAATTCTAGATCACTGTCAAAGGAAAAAACTTCAAAGACCAATACACGTAAGGTTCAGTTAAGGCACTTTAATTTACTTGCAGCAAGGAGACAAAAACATGCAAATACAAGGATTTGTCTAACTACTAACAGGAAGTATGTTCATTCTTATACTATTTTACAAGACATGGCCTTCTAAGCTGACGTAATCAAACACAACTTTTAGCATTGTTCTACAGCAGATGTTACTTCAGATTTTCTGCTGACATGACTAGATTTGTGAGAAACATTTGAGAAAAACAACCTGGCCTTGGTGACCATTAATCCATTTACAAGCATCTATTGTACAGTGCTACTTTTCAAGGTACTTTTCTAATACAGATACAGGCAAATGCTGATTGCAGTTCATATTTTCAAGCAGGCTTTGTACTAATTATCTGTAACTTCTACAGCTGTGTATTTTCTCATGGCACAGCGGAACTTCTTGTCTAAGTTTCATACAAGTAGTATTGTTCTATTCATTATTTTCCTAACACAAGCAAAAATCACCTGCTTCTCAGTAAATTTCCAAGGCACAAGCAAGATTTTAGCTAACAGTACAAGGTCAGAAAGCAAATGCAGTTTGTATAGATTTATGCAGTATGAAATAGAATAAATGTGTTAACCCTAAACTCTAAATGCACTAAGCATATTGCTAATACACACATTAATACATATTTTTCTAACATTTCCCCCCTATTAATACTTTTATTCTACTTTCAAAATAAGCATAAACAGTTTGTTTACTTCTCCTAACCTCTTCCACACAGGATTTGCAGTTAAGAGAGTCATTTAGTTTAAACTTATGAAAGTTTTTTAGTCTTTTAACAGTTCTTCAAACTCAGTACTTTGATATAAGGTTTCAGAAACTGACATGTCTATAAGGTCTTTAATCAGTATTTTCATGCAGGGGATACCACAACAAACACATACTCCCAGTAGGAGCATATCTACACAAATGGCAATCAGGATGTTCATTAGGATGGTACCCCACCCCCCAAACCATTTCTGGAAAAAGTCCGTCAGTGGGTTTGGGCCTGGTTTTGTCATGGCCGACACTTGCTGAATTACCTCAAGATGATTGTCTATCTCGTGTTTATGGTCAGGAATATACAAACAGCATTCTTCTTGGATTAAAGCGCATGTACCACCTCTCACCGCTAGGGTGAAGTCGAGAGCCATGCGGTTTTGGGGCACTACAGTTCTCATACCATTCAGTTCCTCAGTCACCAATTCGAGAGCAGAAAAAGTTGCGTTGCTCATTACTTTGACAAGTTTTGACAGTTTTCTCAGCTCCCAGATCGATTTCACTGCTCCATATGCTGGTAATATGCCTGCCCACGATATAACGCTATCACTCAAGTCCATGTGTGTCAGTCCTTTACCTAGAGAGTGATGGTCTTTCCAACGTGCATCGATTTGTCCCACTGGATTTACAGGTTTCTTGACGACTTCTCGGACATTTCAAATTTTCCCATGAGGCAAAACTGCAGTGTGTCGTATGGCCTGAACCAGGTAACCCAAAAAACAACTGCCGGACCAATTCTCAGGTAACCATTTGTATGCCTTTCTGCCACACACAAAATAACAATCCTCTACTTTAGTAGTAACCTTGCTATGAATGTACACTCACCCTGCATGAAACATTTTTCTATCAATTATAGACAGCTGTTTATAAAGAACAGAATTATGTTTTACTTCAAGTGTTTTGTGCATCAATCCAAAAAATGAATCATAGTTTGTATTACAATAAAGATCGACTGTGTTACCTTTAGTGTAACATCTATAAGAAACAGTCACATTGCAATTGCTCCAACCCACATGAACAGTATCATTTTTATAAAAACACACAGTTCCCTTTTGTGGAACAGACAAGTGCAATGCTATTTTATCTTGTGCTGTAATGGTTGAGGTATCATAAATCAAGTTCTCGCAGGTCTCATAGACCCCTAGGGGGACTGTAGTCATTAATAACCCCCAGTATGCTGTCGGCAAAGCTGTGCAAATCCAGCAATTCGAAACAATGAAAGTCTCAGCATACACATATTTAATTGCCTGGTGAGTGTTAAAGTTTGGATGCCAGTTTATGAGTAACGCTTCACGTTTATTCAGTTCAGTCTGCGTGGCTGGGAAAAGAAAAGGCCACAACAAAAAGATTATTGTCACTAATACAGTTAACAGGATGATTATGCAATACTTCTGAGGAAAGGGTTGTTCTGCATTCCTGTTTCTTCTGGACTCTATCATTTTTGCTCTTGGCATGTAACAAGATTTTTGTCTAGTTCAAAGTTTTTAACTAATTTACAGTGCGTCAAGTGGATCCAAGCAGCACGTTCCGCAATTTTGACTGCAGTGGGTGTTGACAAAAGCACTTGATAAGGACCTTCCCACTTCAGAGACACCCAATTTTTCCTCTTAACTATCTTCAGCCAGATCCACGCTCCAGGGGGCACTGCCACTTCTGATGGTCTGGTTCATTCTTTATCTGAAACAGAATTTAACTGCAACAAATGTTTAGAATTTAACAAATTACACATATACTCTGATAATGTACTATCTGCTTCCTGGGCTGTGGGCATGAGAGATTTCCACTGAGCTTTTCAAAAGGAGTCAATCCTTTTGCATTCGGAACAGTTCTCATGCTCAACAGTGCAAGGGGCAGACAGTACACCCAGTTTCTCTGTGTTTCTATCATTAATTTTCTTAGCTTACTCTTTAAAATCCCATTATGCCTCTCTACTAGCCCTGCTGATTGCGGGTGATACGCACAATGATTCTTTAGAGAAATACAAAAATGTTTACTTAACTGCTGTATGGTCTAATTCATGGTGTGTGCCGTTGTCACTGTAGATCCTTTCCGGAATGCCGAATCTAGGGATGATTTCTTTAACAAGAACTTTGGCCACAGTCGTAGCGTCTGGATTTTTAGTCGGAAAGGCTTCCACCCATCTGGAAAACATATCTACAATGACAAGACAATACTTCTTATTTTCACATTTATTCAACTCTATGAAATCCATACAAATAGTATGAAATGGATACGGTGGTGTGGGGAAACTCCCTTGCTCGGGCTTTAATGCCCCTTGTGCATGATGTTTATTACAGATGTGGCATAATGAACACCATTTTTTTAGAGTAGTTTGTAAATCCATACGTCGTGAATACTTGGTTCACCAGCTGTACCATCCCCCCTGTTGAGACATGGCACTGCCCATGGCTCAACAAAGCTGCATATCTAAACAAATTAGACTGCAATATTGGTTTTCCTTCTTTAGAGATGTACAGCCCCTTTTCAAGAATTGCTCCTCGATTTACCCATCCTTGTTTTTCAGTTTGCATAGTAAGTGTTTGCATTGTCTTTAACATTTCTAAGTCTAAAATCTCAGAGGGTTGTAGTTCCTCATTCAAAAGAAATACTTCTGAAGCTGCCTGCTTTGCAGCTGTATCAGCTCTCGCATTACCTTTTGAAATCCTGTCCTGTTGCTTGGTATGAGCTGTGCATTTACAAATAGCTACTTTCTGAGGTAACTGAATAGATTCTAAAAGATCTAAAATAAACTGTGCATGATTGATTTGTTTGCCAGTAGATGTTATCATTCCTCTTTTTCCACTGTTGCACAAAAACATGTACAGTAGAAAAAGCATACTGGCTGTCAGTAAAAATGTTTACACATTTACCCTTTGCTAAGGTACATGCCCGTGTCAAGGAAATCAATTCTGCTGCCTGTGCAGATAAACTATGTGGTAAAGATTTCGCTTCTATAATGTCTGTGTCAGAAACTACTGCATATCCTACTAGGTTCTGTCCTGCAGGACCCCTTTTGCATGAGCTATCCACAAAGTATTCCACCTCGGCATCATCCAAGGGAACATCCATAAGATCTTTTCTAGGCAGTGTCTTTTGCTCAATCACCTGCAGGCAGCTGTGTGGTGTGCCATCTGCAGGGGTTGGGAGCAAGGTAGAAGGGTTCAAAGTCGTACATGGTTCAATTGTCATATGAGGTTGGCTCAACAATATAATCATACAGGAAAGATGCCTAGCAGGGGAAAGATATGCTACCTTCTCTTGCAGTAAAATAATCGCGACTGCATGAGGCACTCTCAATGTGAGAGGATGGAACAACACTACTGAGGCCGAAGCCTGTACTGCCATTGCAGCTGCAACTACTGCTTGTACACAGTGAGGTAAAGACCGTGCCACTGGGTCCAGCTGTAATGAATAATAAGCAATAGGGTGTTGTTTGTCCCCATGCTGCTGTGTTAGCACTGATGTCATATAACCTTGCTTACAATATACAGTTTGGAAAAAACGTTTATGATAGTTTGGTAATCCCAAAACTAATGAGGACGCTATTAGCTGTTTCAGTTTGCAGAAAGCAGATTCTGCTTCTGGTGTCCATTGCAATAAATCCTGTGCTGCCATAGGCTTTTTATAAATCAGGTTAGTCAACGTTGCAGATTCCAAGGCATAGCTTGGAATCCAACTCCGACAAAAATTAGTCGTACCCAAGAAGGACATCATTTCCTTCTTGGTAGTGGGTTTTGGTGCTTGCAAAATTGCTATTTTTCTGTCCTCATCTAATGTCCTACCTTCCTTGGATATTACATATCCTAGGTATTTAACTTGTTTTTTCCAAAGCTGCAGTTTATTTTTGTTTACTTTATGTCCTTCAGTGGCTAAAAATTGTAATAGCGCTATGGTATCCTCTTTACAATCTTGCTGGGTGGGGGACGCCAGCAGGATATCATCAACATAAAGCAAAATCTGACTATCTCTTGGTGGGGTAAATCCCGCCAAGTTACTTGCCATTTCTTGTGAAAATATTGTTGGACTTTCACAATACCCCTGTGGTAGTTGCCTATATGTATACCTTTTCCCCTGAAATGTGAATGCAAACCAATGCTGGCTGTCAGGGTGTATCGATATCGAAAATAACTCATTGCTGATATCTACCACAGAAAAATATTTCTGTTGAGGTTTTAAATCATTCAACAGGGTGTGTGGGTCTGGCACCGTAGGTGCCCTTGGTATTACTGCATCATTTACAGCTTGTAAATCTTGGACCATACGCCACTCTCCATTCGCTTTCTTAACAGGAAATAAGGGTGTGTTACATGGTGAATCAGGAGATTCCACCAGCACCCCTTCCTTAAGTAAAGCTGCTATAATAGGTTTGATTCCTACCTCTGCATCTTTTCTCAAGGGATACTGTCTCTTTTGTGGTCTAAATGCTGACTTTGGCGTAATAGTAACTGGTCCTGCTGTACGAATAAGTCCTACATCTGATTTTCCTGTTGACCAGAGATTTTCTGGTATATTCTGTAAGACATTCTCTTCCTCCTTCAATAGGAGTGCCAATCAGCTGTCCTTGCTAGACTGTAAGTGTACAGCTGGGTGGGTTTGAGTTATCCAGTTCAGCTTCTGCACTTGTATTCCCTATTCTGACAGTTCTAACTCTGTCTGTTTTTCCCATATCGTGACTTTTTCTCCTAAGTCTACCCATTTTACATTCTTGTCCTTAGTTAAGCTAACATGTGGTAATCTATTAGATTTATAGAGTGCGAAGAACTCCTGGGGTAATGAACAGCTGGCTACACTGTTCCCTTCTGTGTCTCATTACAGATTACGTAATACCAATCTGTTTGCATGATTTCTAAACAATTCTTGCTCATATTCCTTATCAGGTCCTGGTGTATTACAATAATACAGAGTACAGTGCAACAAATGTTGTTTATCAAGGTCAAGGGAGGGGAACTTGCTGATGGCTACGTTCATCAACTCCTCAGTCACCGCCCCTGGACCAGTCATAACCAAGTCCTGGCTGTACCAATAAAACATTTCACTCTCCGATTGCACTGCAAAGGTATCAATTTGTCGCTGTGCTTCCATACCCTGCATAGTCGGTACTACTGCTATACCAAATAGCTGCATAAGGTCTCTACCCAAGAGGTTTACTGGGCATTTTGCAGATACAACAATTTTGCTTTTCTGGGTCAATCCTGAAACAGGATCAGTTATCACAATACTATGAGAGAGGGGCTCCCGATAAAGCTGTCCATTATCTGCTTTCACTAATATGTAATCAGGTGACCCTGAATTCTCTGGCAGTTTGGAGGGAAGTACTAGGGTCCGTGATGCCCCTGAGTCACACAAGAATCTGACTTCCCTCCCTTCTACCAATAAAGCCAAATTCAATATTTCATTTTCTTCACTATCCGTGACTTCTTGCACTTCCTCTATGTCTTCTGTCACATTCTCTACTCCCTCTATCACATACTCATTTGTCCCTTCTCTGCTATCCCCTTCTAGTGATTCCTGACTACCATATAGTCAGTCCTCACCCTCCTTATCCTCCGTGGTTGCCTTCTTGTTTTTCTTGCAATCCCTTGACAAGTGTCCTTTCTTACCGCATTTAAAACATTCACCCCTTTTCTTTCGCCCATCAAAGTCCTCTGATCGTTGATCAGATTGTTTGTTCCCCTGGGCATTTCTCTTGCCCTTTTTCCTGGACTGTACTACATAAACTTCTGCTCCATCTTCTACAGAAAATACTTGGGCTTTCTTTTTCTTTTTGCTATTAAAATGCCTTTCGGCGTGTCTAGCATATTCAAGCAATGACTGTAACCTGCTTGTACGATGATCTACCATGTGTTTTGTAGTAAAGCTGCTTATAGGTGCAATACTGCCTTTCAAAAATGCATTCTTTAACTGCTGCTTGTATGGGGAATCGTGTATCTGATCTTCAGGAACCTGCATTCCACAATGGTTATTAAAACATTCTAATAGTCTGGCATAATATCGGTCAATAGCTTCACCTTCCTGTTGGATGCATTGATTAATGCAAGTCCAGTCTGCCCTAGGCTTCCATTTCTCAGAGATTCGGTCTGTAAGACCTTTCACTCTGTTGTCTAATTATGCGCTGCTATGTAGGAGGGGCCTGAGTGCAATATCATGGGGATTCCAGTCGCCACTAATCATGTGCCAATCTGGTCCCACAGTTTGTCTGACTTCTTATAACTCAGCCTCATTCCTTGCAAATCTTCTAAGAACTTTCTAAAATTAACTTTTGGATGGGGAATTCCCTCAGTGGCTTTCTGGATGTCTTCCGGAGTCCAGGGTCTATACACTAGAATAGTTGGGTCCTGACCTTCTTGCCCTGCCTGAGGATTAGGCACTTCTATAAGTGGGCATATTTCTTCTTCACTCATAAATCATGAATTTCTACCCATTTGATATAACTCAATGTCCCCTTTTGAGTTTCCTGCCCGTGTTTGAGACCTGGTCTTGACGGGATCTCTAACAAACTGTTTCACTTTTGTAGTGTCTCTACTCACAGTGACAGTAGGATATCGCAGGGGTGGACTAACTTGTTCACTTGCCTCATATTCTGGTAAAGGAGGTGGAGGGGCTGACGTTATTACTAAGTTATTGTCCTCTTTATTTAAAAACATTGCTTTTGAATTATTACTCTTTTGTTCCCTTCGGTTTACTTCCTCAATCCACCTGTGTGCCTGAGGAATTCCTAATTGACGTTGCTTTTTTACCCAACCTTTAGAATCAGTTTTAAGCTGTTTGACAAGTTTGACAAGTGAGGATTGTTCTAGTTTACCGTCAAATTCATACTTATTAACCCATTTTGAGTAGTATTTAATATTATCAGCACGCTGTGACTGCATGTATTTTGTGTCTTTGGTTAATGGCGGATTTTGGGACCTTTTTGTACAATTATTACCCATTTTGTTCTACCCTTTTAATCATTAAGTAACATCTTATTTTTAACGTGGTACCACGGATATTTTTATAGTCTCTTCAGAATGACTGCCTACCTGCTCTGTTTCCCTGATTTATGACAAGACAGTAATCTTTCTGTCCCTGACTTAAAAATAAAGTCTTAACAGAACAAATACAAATTTAGTCCCTGATCTAAAACAGAAAAAGAAGGTAGATTCACCTTACCTGAGCCTTTGTGATTGATTACTTGGTTTGAGTAAACCCGTCCTTCAGTCGCAGATCAGAAAGTGGCTGGCCTCTTTTGTACGACAATTCAGTCGGAGGACTTTTCAAGTAAGAAGAACCGATGTGGTTTCTTCCCGTACGGTTTCAAGCCACCTGGCCTGTCTGATCCGAGGTGAAGTGAAGGTTTCCGGTCCGAAGGACCAATCTGTCAAAGGAAAAAACTTCAAAGACCAATACACGTAAGGTTCAGTTAAGGCACTTTAATTTACTTGCAGCAAGGAGACAAAAACATGCAAATACAAGGATTTGTCTAACTACTAACAGGAAGTATGTTCATTCTTATATTATTTTACAAGACATGGCCTTCTAAGCTGACGTAATCAAACACAACTTTTAGCATTGTTCTACAGCAGATGTTACTTCAGATTTTCTGCTGACATGACTAGATTTGTGAGAAACTTTTGAGAAAAACAACCTGGCCTTGGTGACCATTAATCCGTTTACAAGTGTCTATTGTACAGTGTTACTTTTCAAGGTACTTTTCTAATACAGATACAAGCAAATGCTGATTGCAGTTCATATTTTCAAGCAGGCTTTGTTCTAATTATCTGTAACTTCTACAGCTGTGTATTTTCTCATGGCACAGTGGAACTTCTTGTCTAAGTTTCATACAAGTAGTATTGTTCTATTCATTATTTTCCTAACGTAAGCAGAAATCACCTGCTTCTCAGTAAATTTCCAAGGCACAAGCAAGATTTTAGCTAACAGTACAAGGTCAGAAAGCAACTGCAGTTTGTACAGATTTATGCAGTATGAAATAGAATAAATGCGTTAACCCTAACCTCTAAATGCACTAAGCATATTGCTAATATACACATTAATACATATTTTTCTAACAGTCACCCAACTTATAAATATAATGGCATGGCATTCAGGTTCAATGAAGTCATAGTGCCACTTTATTTTGCCATTATCAGACCCATCATTGAGTATATTGTCCCCTTCGGCATGTACTGGAACAAACAATATGCAAGAGATGGAATGCCCACAAAGGTTCTTTACCACAAGAATCCAGGGTATAAACACATTCTCCTATACAGATCACCTTAAAGCCGTATCTCTATTGTCTGTCTCTATTGTCTGTCTCTTAAAGGTTATTGAGAGGCAGTCTAGAGCTGGCATACAAGGCATCCTTGGATCCAGCTCTGATGGATCCTTTGCACATTTTCAAAATGAACAGCATCAGAACCACTTGTTCCAAGGATTTAAATTTTGCTTGTGACATAACTAAGATTTGTTGGCGAGACAGATATGTATCTTAGAGGATCTCCATACTCTTGAACAGAGTCGACATCTATGTGAAGCAGAGTCCGTCCCTAACACAGTTTAAGAGTAACCTTGACCAATGGATGGGACATTGGAAATTCACCACAGATCTGGCCCCAGTGGCTGTTATAGACAGGGGCAAACAGTAATTCCCAAACTAACATATCCCCCTCCAAAACCTCTAAAAACTTCTGAACATACCCCCTCTTAATAACCTCTAGAAACTTCCTAACTAACATAACCTCCTAATAAATGTCCATGATACATAGGGACACAATTGGCTTGGATTGCACAGGTAGGCTTTTATAGGCCCTGGTGGTAAAACTATGAACTGATAAATAATTCTGGGAAAAGTTTAAAAATGAACATAGATGGAAAGGGTTTAAATGTATACATATGAAAATGATATTATATAGGAAGTATGACAGAGTAAAGAAATGTGTTATTGATAAATGGAATAAAGTATTGTTTGTATTCATATGGGTACAGTGGGAAAAAAAAGATGTGAGAATTTGTTTAACATGAAAATGGAGGAGAATTAAATATTAGCTGAAATAAGAAGATAGTTGTGGAAGAAAGGGCAGGGGAGACAAGGTAAACATAAAAAGAAAAATAGTGAAAGAAATAGAACTGTTTAGTTAAGTTCTTTTGTGTTGATAATTTGGAAATTATTTTAAGAATGAATGTAAAAAAAATGAATATAATTAAATGATTTAATTTTTTATATTATATAAAATGAATGCAAATGTTAAAGCACCCCCTGCTCTTTTTGATGGGTGCCATGGCATCTTTTACACCCACTTGAGCTACCACCAACTCAAATAGAGGGGACCTTGGTTTAACATCTCATCCAAATGATGACACAATCAGGAGTACAGCACACAACCCCCTCTTATGCGCCACTGCAGTGTCAGCAATCAATCTACCTGGTGTGGGAATAGAACCCAAAGCCTTCTGCACTAAAGGTATGTCTACTATCTGTTGTACCAGTGACATTGACAGGATCATGGAGAATCTCATTCTTCTCTGGAATTTCTGTGCTTGATTGCTGTATCTCTGCATATTTAAGTGTGCACTGTTCTTCATAGGTGTTTCGCAGCATTACTGCTTGGTGATGGTCTGTTTCTTTAAGCATTTTGTACAACAAATTGTGATTCACCTACTTGTACATGCAGTTATATTGTGTTTAGATTTGTTTGTACAATGTTTTGTATGAGATGATATTAATATTGTGTAATTTATTATATACTCTTGTATACATATATTTATGTATATTGGATTTTTGGGTATGTAAATGGACACTTTCAATACATCATCCTGCTTAAAAGCAAACTGTCTTTACAAGGGCAGCGCTGTGCTCTGGGGTACAAAAATAAAATAGTTTTCAAAGAACAGAATTTCATAAAAATCTAACAGTAAATATATTTCTGCTAAGCCAGTTCAGTCAAGAATCCTTTTTTATGCTTAACAGGCTTCAGACAGCAATCAGTTATGTACCAGAGAAAGAGAGAGAGATGGGCATGCATATATTTAAGATGGCAGTTCTTAAACAACACTGCCACCCAGTGTGCTTAAAGCACTATTGCTTTTATTGCCAAGTGACTTGGTAAAATAATTTAGCATAATGTTTTTGTTTCCTTGTTTGTGCTGCATGGTATGTGGCCAGTATGACATACAACGCATAAGATTTGTTTATAACCTTTCTGGATTCATGATGAGATTCTAAGGAAAATATAAAGTGCGTGTGTTGCATACAGTAATGACTGTGCATTGACACCATTTTCATTTGTAAACATTAATAGTTTCCCACTTTATGCTTAGTCAGTGCATTTTGAGGACAAATACTAGTGCAAAGCTTTCCCTGTGCATTCACTGAAATTAGACTGTGCCCAGTCAGATGTTCCAGGTTAATGAAAACAAGAAATAAATGAGTGAGTGAATAAATGAATAAATATACTTCCTTAATCATTAAACAAACATTCATCTTTCCAGTCATTTCCAGAAAAAGACCATAATATTCAGTTATATCTGTCGCTTTGAAATCCTCAGTGCAATGTACCATTTATCTTTTGTGCTTCATCCGCCATTGAGTGAGACAAAACATCTCTGAGTGGTTTGATCCTTGTAAAATCAACATTAATTTAATCAGAATTGAATAGTCATTCTGAAAGAAGACTGTAACAGATGCAAACCTGTTAAATTGCCTTGGGCAGTGATTTCATGATCCTGCAGACAACCAGTGTTTATGTTTACAATGTAGTCTTGTGGCTGAGAAGCTATGAAATCTATACTGCACATTAGCTGGTGATGTGGCCAGCTTACCTACTCTTACAGCCATAGCATTAAAAATAATAATAATAAAACAGTTTGCCATGATAAGTCACCTAAATTGTTTGAAATGAAGAATGACAATCTCATGCTTTGGCTTACTTGCCTTGGCTACAGGTGTCACATTAGTCAGCTGGAAGCTGTGATTTGATTGGTTGTCTAAGGTCTTTGACTCATAAGTTGGCCACCACTGACTGCATGTAACATTTCCTTTTCTTCACCTTAAACTTTCAGGGATTCATTTTGTATTCTTCAGCCTCTCAGCTTTTGCTGAATGTTAACTGCTTAAGAATGGTAAAAGACTGAACAGAAGTTAACAAAACAATGCCAAGCTACTTTCTTCTTCTTTCGGGTTTTCCCCGGTTAGGGGTCGCCACAGCGGATCACCTGTCCGCTCATGATTGGCAGTGGAGTTTTATGGTGTTGAGTTTGCCAGCCCGGCACCCAACCTTCCAGAGAAGGCACACAGACACACACATGCACTCACACCTAAGGCAAATTTAGAGTGTCCAATCAACCTACAGCATGTCATTGGGATGTGGGAGGAAACCGGAGCACATGGAGGAAACCCACGTGACCACAGGGAGGACATGCAGACTCCGCACAGAAGGCACCCCAGCCGAGGATCGAACCAGAGAAGCTCTTGCTGTGAGGCAGCAATGCTAACTGCTGCACCACCGTGGCCAAATGCCAAGCTACTAAATGGCCTATTTAACTAATTTCACAAAAAAACTTCAAATTTAACTTTAAATCTATTAAGCTACCAGGGGCAGCTTGTGGTGCTGCCCCCCCCCACCCCAACTAAAAAAGCAATGAATGAATTCTGGCATTTATAGTTAGAAAATAGACTATTAAATTAAAAATAGTTGACTTTCAGACCATCTATTTTCTTTCTGGTGCTCAGAACCCTACCCATGCACAGACTTCAAAGAAAATCCAAGCTAATAAATTAAATCTCCTGTGCCATTTTTCAAAGCAGCCCCATCATTCTACACAAGTCATGCCTTCAATGTCACTTGTCTCGAGCATTCAAAAGAGAGAATAAAGTTGTGTAAGGCTTTAAGATGTTTATTGTACATAAACATGTCAGGAACTGTAATTAGAACACGTATTTAAGCTAACTGATTCACTCAATACTTCAAACACACTCCCATATGCATCTCCATTCATAACTGCATTCACTCTGGCTGACTGTACAAAATGGCACTGTTCTTGCATGTTTTCAGTACTTCTATCTAGCTACAGTGCCTGAACAGGAACAATACATTCAATGATCTACATCCTATCTCTTTGATTTGTTTGAAATTCAATAGGATAACAAGACAATGTATATGCTAGATAGCATTTCAATATTAATAACAAATCAGAACTCAAGTCCATGTCACTGTGTATTTTGGACTGGGTCTGGAAATTCTATCCGAACTGGTTATATAAAAGCTTTGACTGGGCTTAGCTACAAGGACAGTCTCTGGGGAATTCTTCTCAATAGGAACTTCTGGGATAACATTGGAATTATTTGAGGAAAGTACACTGTCCTGCGAAACTGGAACAAGTGTAAGGCCATGCTGAGAAATTGTCTTTGGCACAGGTAATCTGCTGCATCACAGGTTCTGAGACTGGAAGTATACGTCTTCGGTTTCTTCTAATATCCATTCCTTCTGATTGATTGATATAAGATCTTGTTTCCTCACAAATATATTTGATAATACCCACTCGGTCATATCCTTTGGTTGTTTGCATCCTTACGATCTCTCCTTGTCTTTATGGTCTAAGAGTTTTGCTAGATTTGTTGAAGTACAACTTTTGTGACTGATGTTTCTTCAAAAGTTGGGCTTTGATCAGTTTGTTGCTGTTTGTATTTGGAATCAGTAGTTGTTTACTGATCGGTAAGGTTTTCTTGTCTGTTTGGACATTAATCTCTGAGCAGGTGAACCAAGCAAATTATCTCGGAGAATGTTTCTGAGATTGAGAGGGTTAAGTAATACATCGGTACCATCTCTCTTAAATTTTTCTAACAAACATTTCGCACTTTGGACTGCACACTCAGCTAATCCATTTGACTGGGGCTACTCAAGACTACATGTAACATGGACAAAGTCCCAAGCCTCAGCAAATTTCTTGAACCGCTGACTGGTAAACTGCATACCATTGTCAGATATGACACTGTGTGGACAACCTTGCACAGAAAAATGTCTCTTCAATGTTGGAATGACAGTGTTGGACATTAGATTACGAAGAAGGTCAATTTCAAACCAATATGAGTAAGAGTCTACTAACAGTAAGTAATGTTGACCATTCCATTTGAAAATATCAGTAGCAACCATCGACCATGGCAGTTCAGGAATCTGGTTTAGCTGAAGTGTCTCTTTTTGTTGATGCGATTTAGTAATGTTGCAAATAGAACAACATGCTGGGGTTTCCTTCTTTATATCTTTTGACACAGAAGGCCAAAATACTACACCTGTTAACCTTCTTTTGGTAGAATTGGTACCCTGGTATCCACAATGTAATATTTTGATATATTCCTGTTGTAATGTAAAAGGAATAATTACTTTAGGATCTTTCATGATTCCATCTTCCATCGTGAGCTTGTCTTGGTAATGAAAATATTTCTGTATGTCAAGTGGTAGACTGGTTTATCGCACTGGTCATCCTTGATTGATAACGTGTCAGCTTCTGAAAAACAGGGTCTAAAGCTATGTGGTGCCTGAGTCCATCAAGGCGTGATAAGGAAATTTTTGAGTTCCATGACTTCAAGATCTGTTTTCTCATTATCATGCTGTTCTGTTGTTTGGGTGCTCTTGACAAAGCATCAACAAGGTATAAACATTTGCCTGTTGTGTAGACAATATTGAAATTGCACTTCTGCAATTTTAACATCATGCATTGTAGATGTGCTGGGGCTGAATGTACTGGATTTTTTAGAATTGTTACTAGTAGTTGGTGATCAGTCTCTGTTTGAATATGTTTGCCATAACTATAATCACTGAACTTTGAACATGCAAACACATGCAAACACTATTGCTTTTGGTTCAGTGATGAGAAGGTATTCTTGGCTTAGGCTTCGAATTTTACCTGATGATATCAAGGTTAAGCTGATGGATACTTCTCTAGATAATAAACATTTTTTAGGGGAAGTAGCTGCTTGTTTAAGTCCCTGCTGGTTAAGAGGAAGGCCTTTCAGGAACTCAAACATGTGTTTGTCTCTCCTGTGCCTAAATCTCGGAGAAACTACCCCAGAAATCCAGCCTTTGTTCACAAGCAATCTCATCCTCCTACTAAGGGCAGAAAGAGTGGCAAGTGAGCTCCTCCTGCTAAGGCTACTCAGACTTCAGGGACTCAGAAGTCTTCTTTTCCTGATAAACCAGGTGCTGTATGACTATCCGTATCTTCCCAGCCACATTCCTCTTTCTGTTCACCTTTTTTTTCTCTTAGCTTCAGATCACTCAGGATTCCTGGGTTCTGTCCATTATTCACCAGAGGTTTTTCATGGTGTGGAAGTCCCATCCCCCTTTTATGGGCATTCCCTAGCCTGCTCGGGAACAACTTCCTTTTTTACAAGAGGTTCTTCAAGACCTTTTGACTCAGGATACTATTCAGGAGGTACCTGTGGAGAGTGTTATCACCTTGGCTGGCTTCTAAAACCCCACCTTCCTTCAGTTCAGGTTGTCTCAAACTAAACTTATTGGGCAACAAAGGCATCATGTAGTATCCACAGGGATAGTCGCATCAAGAGAGGCTATCTTTATTTTAATTGACAGGGGATCAATAATGCATATGGCCTCATAATGAATATGTTCATTCAGCATTTTGGCAGTGTGCAGTGATGTTGACAAACAGTATATGTCTGACATCACCTTTGCTTTCAGCAGACTTCTTTTCCATAGGCTCAACTAGTTGGTAAATGTGTGAATTGTGGTACCAGTTTATCCATAAATCTTTTAGACATGTACCTAATAACTAGTATTCCACTCAAAATATATATAATGCCCTGCATGTGATGGATCATGATATCACCTTGAGTTGTGACTGATGACCTCACCATGATGCACCATCTAGAGATGATGAAATATTATGTCACCCATCCTTAGAGCAGTGTTACTAAGGAGTATGTATTTGGACTAATCAAAATATGCTGTAGATACCAAAACATCTTAGGAGAGGCATTGCATTTGTATAGTTAATTAATTACAAAAATGCATGTTTCGTTTTGTGATTTTTGTTAATATGATGAGTGAGCTGGGCCATTAACTTGTTAGTCTTATGTTAGGCCACATGGCAAAATTAAAATATGCAGCATAGAAACCTAATTATACCTCTTAACCTCCCAGTACAGGAAATCTGTGAAAAGCCTAAAATAATGGGGGGACAATGGCCCCAAAATCAGGACAGATTTATAATATTGATCTTATAAACTTAAAACATTGTTTGAATAACAGAATGTGTTAGCATGCATTTTTCTGAAGGATATGAAGTCTGAAACTCATATATATATATATCATTATTTAGTGACTTCAATCCTCTGTGATTTGCTGAAAAAAAACACAAATTTTATGAGGAACTGACCAAATATGTGAGGCAAAAATCTGGACATTCTGTGAAAATCTAGACAGTTGAGAGGTATAATCAGAGTGTATACCTAAGAAGAGCAAGTAACAAAAATAGTTAGCAGCAAAATCATCCTATTTGCAAATATACTTAAAATTTGTCCTACACATCCAGTCTACAACAATACAAGATGATGGCTATATAGTGGAATAGAAGTTTAAGTGAGGATGAGTACTTGATAAGATATATTGATATGTATACATAGCATTATTGGTAGTTCTGCCTATGGTATAGGTAATCATACTAATTACGATATATAAGTAAAAATGAGAATTGGCTATTACAGAAAATCTATTACAAACTTAGGAAGGTTATCAAGATGTTTGTTTTGCATGCCATGCTACATATCATGATTGTCAGGATGCTGGATGTCTAGCCCATCCTCAAACTGCCAGTCACACCCCTCAACCATTTTTGACAAGGTACATGACTAACAGCCATGACTATAGGAATAGCTGAGAGACCAGCTTCCCTTCTGTGTATGCCATGCCAGCGACAGCTTCCATTCTGGGTATGCCACATCCAGTGCCAGCTTCCATTCTGGGTATGCCACATCCAGTGCCAGCTTCCATTCTGTGTATGCCACATCCAGTGCCAGCTTCCATTCTGGGTATGCCACATCCAGTGCCAGCTTCCATTCTGTGTATGCCACATCCAGTACCAGCCTCCATTCTGTGAATGTCATATCCAGTACCAGCTTCCATTCTGTGTATGCCATGCCAGTGACAGCTTCCATTCTGTGTTTGCCATGTGCAGTACCAGCTTTCATTCTATGTATGCCATGTCCAGTACCAGCTTCCATTCTGTGTATGCCACATCCAGTACCAGCTTCCATTCTATGTATGCCACGTCCAGTACCAGCCTCCATTCTGTGAATGTCATATCCAGTACCAGCTTCCATTCTGTGTATGCCATGCCAGTGGCAGCTTCCATTCTGTGTATGCCATGTGCAGTACCAGCTTTCATTCTATGTATGCCATGTCCAGTACCAGCTTCCATTCTATGTATGCCACGTCCAGTACCAGCCTCCATTCTGTGAATGTCATGTCCAGTACCAGCTTCCATTCTGTGTATGCCACATCCAATACCAGCTTCCATTCTGTGTATGCCACGTCCAGTACCAGCTTCCATTCTGTGTATGCCATGTCCAGTACCAGCTTCCATTCTATGTATGCCATGTCCAATACCAGCTTCCATTCTATGTATGCCACGTCCAGTACCAGCCTCCATTCTGTGAATGTCATGTCCAGTACCAGCTTCCCTTCTGTGTATGCCATGCCAGTGACAGCTTCCATTCTGTGTATGCCATGTGCAGTACCAGCTTTCATTCTACGTATGCCATGTCCAGTACCAGCTTCCATTCTGTGTATGCCACATCTAGTACCAGCTTCCATTCTATGTATGCCACGTCCAGTACCAGCCTCCATTCTGTGAATGTCATGTCCAGTACCAGCTTCCATTCTGTGTATGCCATGCCAGTGGCAGCTTCCATTCTGTGTATGCCATGTGCAGTACCAGCTTTCATTCTATGTATGCCATGTCCAGTACCAGCTTCCATTCTATGTATGCCACGTCCAGTACCAGCCTCCATTCTGTGAATGTCATGTCCAGTACCAGCTTCCATTCTGTGTATGTCACATCCAATACCAGCTTCCATTCTGTGTATGCCACGTCTAGTACCAGCTTCCATTCTGTGTATGCCACGTCCAGTACCAGCTTCCATTCTGTGTATGCCATGTCCAGTACCAGCTTCTATTCTGTCTATGCCACATCCAATACCAGCTTCCATTCTGTGTATGCCACGTCCAGTACCAGCTTCCATTCTGTGTATGCCACATCCAGTACCAGCTTCCATTCTGTATATGCCATGTCCAGTACAAGTTAGTATAGGCAAAGCCAGCATGATTGAAACAGATGTATGTAATATGACAACACACTTTGCAAAGCCACATATATTGTAATGGTGGGTACAGTGTAGTAGCTACTTTGCTGAAATTATTGTAGACTGTGTGCTGTAGTCCATGATATGTTCACACTGTCTGTTAAACACTCATCCGGTTAGAGATCCATCATATTTGCAGTGGTAACAGGATAAATAGCATGACAAGATGGTACAACCCAAAATAATCTTCCAGGTCTTTAAAAAATACTGTAAGGATGACAATCCAACATGGATGCTGGGTAATTTCCAACATTTTTTTATTGTTTGGCTGTGCATAGGTAATGAGGCTCATCTAAGTTGAATGTTTCTAAATTATTCAGTGAGGTAACCACAACTAACATTTTCCAAAACAGATAAATTCACTTATCAATATTCGTGTTAGCTTGTAACCATGCAACTACACCTTGCCTACTTAATTTACATGGGATTCAGGAAAAGGGGATAGTGTGAGTCAATTCTAAATGCTACATTTTCAGTTACTGTTATTTTCTTGAGTGTTATCATTGTAAGGTATTAGACTTAATGTTTATTCATATGTCTGTTAGTTAAGGATTGCCAACATGTGAATTATGTCATATTGGATTTCTGAAAGTAGATTTATCATATTTTAATAACATATGGTTTATGAGAGTGCATGTTGGCTAAATGCATATTAAAATTACATTCATATGTAATATCTTCAGATCATTCTTTGGGTGCACATGCTGTGTCCCTTCCTTAATCTCACACACTGTTCCTTGTTCGGCATCGTTGTGGTTCTATGGACTCACTACACTGCTTACTTTGGTTGAAGTTTATTGGTTGTGAATGCTTTCCTCCCTATTACATTATAAAAGCTTTCCCAGCACCCTATGACTCTTGTAATTTTTGCAGTATAGCATTATATGCTAATAAGATAGCTTCAGGAAGATGCATGCCATGTGGTACACTTTCTTCTAGAATACTAATTCTGATTAAAACTCCTCATGGAGGTTAGTCACCCATCTACTATGTCTCTGTTTTGTTTACCTATGATCCAAACATTGCATGGTGCCAGAGATGAGAAATAGACCTGGAGAAGGGAAAAATATGCTTCCTTTTAAGATCTTGTTTTTGAAAGTACAATACTATAATTTTTAGTGGAAAATTGTTTAACTGCAACTACAAGGAATCCTCTCACTTAAAAAAAACTTGCAGAAGACTAAAAGTTTTGGACCCAATATTTGATGAATTAGGCAAGAGAGTTGAAAAGTGTGTGCTATGTTTCAGCAGGTCTACAGTGAAGAAGCCATAATTCATTCATGCCTCTATAGCCCCTTTTTGTACACTTCCATTTAACACCCATATTATCTAATGACATCCTAGTCTTTTTTTTTTGTTTGTTTGTTTTGTTTTTTTCTTTCTTTCTTTCAATGACTGCTGATCACCACGTCCCTTCCAATCAATTGACCCAGTTATTCGCCATCCCAAAGGTGAGAGGCAGTTGAGAGAGGCCATCATTTAGACAGCCCTCAGGGGTGATTTGGCAATCTTTTACTCGCTGGCACCAGGAAGATCATGCAGTGGGAATGATCATGGCGGCTGCCTCATTAGTTCCACAAGGGACATTTCCTTCAAGCAGCTCCAACCCAGGGAAGCACAAGCAGTGGTGCCTCCATATTCCATTAGGAAAATGCCCCAAGTGTGTGTAACCCTGCCCACATCCCCCAGGAGAGGTAACTCAAGCATGATCCTTCATCGCAAGGGATGCTAAATAAAGCCCCAATTACCTGGGTCACAGTAAGAGCTCTATATCTCTGAAACACTAAGCCAGACATCTTGATATTTTTGGGGCTGGCTTCCTTAATTAGATGGCTTATTAATTAATAGCAGACACCATAAAAACAGCAAGGTGTAATTAAGAAAATGACACCAAGATTGTAAATCTTGGAATAAAAAATAAGATTGTCAATCTCAGATGTCTGGAAGTACAGAGATATTAGTAGCAGTTTTTCACTGGTTCCTGTTTTCATAAATGCATAACTGAGAGAATTGCATGTTATTGAGAGGCATGGTTTTAAATGTCATATGGCAGACAGAAAAAATGCATTCTGACTATCCTTGTATAATACACTATATTGGATAAGGTACTACTTGTTTTCTAGTAATTATAAAGACATGCAGTATTTGCATATGTATCTTATTTCCAAAACTGAGTGACTTACAAAGCATTGCATGGCATTAGATGAAACTTTAGATAATGTTGAAGAAAGCATATTCAGTATTATAACCTCATACAAATGTGTATATTTTTCTATGTATCTATAAATATCTGTTAAAACAACCACTCAGAAGGGAAATTCTTGCCGTTATGTGAAAGCTTAGTTCTGATTTGAACAGAGGTGATCTGTCCAGGTTATACAGTTTCTAAGATATAAAAAAGTTGTTTGTGAAACTTTAAGGATAATATTATGGGTTTCTGTTTATTATTGTATATTGCAAAATTGATATTTACTTATATTTATTTATTGGTAAAGTCCAACAGGAAAAAAAGTCCTTTTCAGCTGATGCCCATAGTATTTACTGTTCACAGGATATTTACATTTCGTTGCCTTATGATTTTTAACTTGATTTTTTAGAAAATCTATATGGAATGCAATATATGTCCAGGCTGCTAAATCTGTGACATTCCACAGCTAAGGAATGTTAATTAATTAAGATATTTAAGCCTCTATTTTTATAAATTGGAGAAAGACCAAACAGTGCCAGTTATAGAAGTTCAGGAATTATTGTGAGTGCCAAAGATGATCTAATTTATTCTGTGATTGTTGCTTATAAGGATATAAGGCTGCACACAGACTACAATGCTTATTTTATTGTAGTAATCAATTCAAGACTGCAAATTGTGTTGGATAATTCATTAATAATAGAATATGTTGTGGTTTACCATCTCACAAGCCAGGGGTAATCTGTTCATTGAAGCAGGTCTAACTGTATCAAAGCTTGTGGATGTGTATAGTATAACAGTTAAGTAAGGAAAATATGTTTCTATGGCAAAATGTAAAATAAAAATGCAGAAATGAGGCATAATATGGTAATGTGTTGTAACAGTACTAGAGGTAGAAATGAGTCATGTGAGATAAAAGAGAAGCAATGAGGTCCAGAACAAAAAGTTCATGCAATTAAATTTCAAGCCTTATGTAGTAAGCTTGGCTATAAGCATGAGAGGAACAGCAATCTTACTTTTAAATATTTTAGAATTTATGCTGCAAGTGACCATTTTGTAGGGTTTACAAAAGAAGATAAAAGTGATTAGAAGAACTTGCATGTTGAACAGAAATATTTCTTACTTATTTGCCAATTTTTCTATTTACATCGCAGCACTCAATGAGTCAGTTACCACAGTATATTTTCCTGCTAGCTGTTTCTTACCTTTTAGACCATTGTTTTTGTTAAACTTTTATTAAACCACATCCCCCCAAAAAATTAGCTTCTCCAGGTGTGACGTAGCTACAAGATAATTTGAGCTACATCTCTAGACTTAATGGGGCACCTTCATGCATGCACAGTGGTGTCCTGACTAAAGTCTGTGGACACATCACTTTTCCTATCACTACAAGACTGAGGTTAAACTTTCTTATTGTACTTCACGGACAGCTGTGAAAGGAAAATGTGTATCTTGAAATTAATTATACATATAAATGATATGATGAAAATGTTTCCTTATGATTGTTTGGGGATTTATACAATGCATGCTGTAGTGCTAAAGTACATTTCAGAACCAGTTTAATTTTATTGAAATGAAATAAGCTGACAGAGTGAAGTCTAAAAATGCATCACCAACACAGACTCAAGAAAACAAGACAGACTGTTTATTGATCTCTCTAAAGCTTTTGATATGGTCAACCATCAATTACTACTCAATACACTCAACTCATTCTCACTTGACACACAGGCATTACAGTGGTTCAAATCCTATATGCACAATAGACAGCAAGCTGTCCTTTGGGATAATAACATATCCAGACATCTCCCTATTACCCTTGGTGTCCCACAGGGCTCTATCCTGGGACCTCTACTCTTCTCCATATTCATTAACGACCTTTCTACTAATCTACCTCTACCTACCTGCATACAATACGCAGATAACTCCACTTTGATTTGTAAAGCAACCACTTTATCTGAACTCCATGCCATCACCCAATCAGTATTCAACCAAGTAGAAAACTGATTCCAACAACATCAACTCCTCCTTAACGCCAAAAAAAACAAACTATTACTATTTACTCCAACTAACAAATCCACCCCACTAGACTTCTCTATTACCTCCATCAATGGTACAATCATAGCTCCTGACTCAACTACAAAACTCTTAGGTGTATTGATTAACCACAACCTCAACTTTGACGCTCATATTAATGCCACCATCAAAACTGTAAACAGAAAACTTGGACCCTTATATAGGATAAAACCTTTTCTTACGCCAGAAGCCAGTACTACTATTGCCCAGACCCATCTGATCTCCACTCTCTTCTATGCCTCCCCAGTTTATACTAATCTTTCCAAAAGCAACCTAAACAAACTGTCTACTTCTTATAACAATATTGCTGGGTTTGCTACTGGGTCCTCATTTAGAACACATCACTGTCTAAACCTAAAACTTCTAGGATGGCTTGAACTAAATAACCAGCTAAAATTTCAACAACTCTCCATTACTCATAAAATACTATACCAGCCTAGTAATACTCCTATTCTCAGTAGCCTCATCTCCCCCTACACAAACCTTTCTAACCTTCACTCAGCAAATAAACTACTGGTTACCACCCAGAAATCCCACAACAAGGCAGGTGATTCTCTTTTCTCTAATTCTGTGGGGAAGATTTGGAACAAACTTCCCACTAAACTTACATCTCTTTCATCATTACCTCTCTTTAAAAATCAACTAAAAATTCACTTAAAACCACAATGGCTTTGTCCTTGTACTAACCCTGACTAACCCCCCTCCCCACCATAACCTTTTCTATATATCTCCTCCTTAACCCACTTTGAAGTATTTAGCAATTTCATCACTCTTCCCTGTCCTAGTATCTTATTCCCATCATGCTATCACTGAGCATGCTCCTTACTACATATTCCTTCCTCAGTGAACTCTTATCTTCCCTCCTCGTACATAAACCAATCTATTTCTTTCACTATAACTATAATTACTTCCTCATGTACTTATCCTCCATAATTTCTCCTACTTCCCTGTGTTATACACCTTTCATAACCTTTTTATACACCTTTCATAACCTTTTTATATCATTTCAAAGGCACATTCATACCCATTATACTAACATTGAATGATCTATCTCTTTCCCTTGGTCATAATACTGTATTTTACCTTATTAAACCCAGTACTCAAAATCTGTATATTTTTAGTTCTGTATAACTTAAGTTGATGAAGAAATTCTTATTTACTTTACATATTGCATGTATCTTTTTTGTATTGTCTTGATTTTATCTAGTTTAAAAGTGGAGCTTTTCTCCCCGGGCCTCTACTGAAAATGGACATGTATCCAGTTAGACTAGCCTGGTCAACAAATGTAAAATAAAAAATAAATAAATAAATAAAAAATAAATGCTGAAAAGTAAGAGATACTACAGAATTTAAGTTAAACACAAGTGGCAGCATAATATTTTGCCTGAAGATGCATTTAAATTATAGCCTTATAGGTGTATACTAGGTTAATTACCACTAGGGCCCTTATAAGCCTAGCCATGCAACCCAAATGGGAACCACAAATTTGATTTATATGGGGGTGATTTACTGACCACCTCTGTCCATTAGAGACATAATCACTAGGTCATGGGTGAATTTCTGATTTACCCATCCACTGGACCAAGTTGTGCTTGGAGTTAGGTAGCTTGTTCCAGAGAATGTGAATTCTCTGACAAACATATCTGTCTCTCCGCCATGTCCTATTTATGTTGCAAGCAAAATTTAGGTCTTTTGATCTAGTAGTTTTGATGCTGTTTGTTTTACAGATGTGCAAAAGGATCATAAAAATAGTGTCCAGGGATGCCTTATATGGCAGGAAAAGATAACCTCCCAGAAGTCTGTATGATACTGAGAAGTGACAGATCAGCATAGGACATTGTTTACTCCCTGTATCCTTTTTGTAAGGAACCTTAATAAATGTTCAGTTGTTGCATTGAGCATATGCTTAGAAGACAGAGCAGAATACAAAAAAAAAAACAGGTACATTCTGCAAAACTAAAAGAAAACACGTATCTGATGTTCCTTCTATTTCTGTGCCATCCAACCTAAAGTCTTGGCAGACTCTTGTTACTTTCAACTGTCCAGATTTTCACAGAATGTATGGATTTTTGCCTCATAGATTTGGTCTTTTCCTCTTCAAAAATGTTGCTTTTTAGCAAGCCACTGCATATTGGTCATTAAATAATGACAGATATTTGGAGTTTATACTTCAAATCCTTCAGAAAAAAAAATGTACTCAACATAAAATCTCCTATTGCATAAACTTTCTATGTTTATAAGAGCTTGAAAGTCTGTCCTTAGTTTTGGACCCTTGTTCCACACATTATATTATTTGTCTGGGCTTCTTGTATTAAGAGCCCATAATGGCAGTGGGAAAGAAAAAAACAACAGCAACAGAGAAAAGCTGTTATTTGTTCCTGAACAGAATTGATGTGCTGTGCAAATGTGGGAGCTCCCATACGCATGTGCTGTACATCAGCAAATGGGAAAGAAATCAGAGGAACACTACAGTGCTGTTATGCAAAGACATTATTTAAGAAAGGTAAGCAATTTCTTTCTTTAAATTATGTCATTGTATAATAGCAATAACCCACAGCTGGGTGTGAGTATCATAGGATTAACCTACGGTTAGCTTTGTTTAATCACTCGGGCTTCAACCTCGTGATTAAACCACACCAAGCGTGGGTTATTCTTGTGAAACACAAATCTGTTAGCTCTTAAATATATTACAGCCACTAGGTGGCGCAATTGGTAAAAACTACTAGCAATATATATATATATATATATATATATATATATATATATATATATATATATATATATATATATAAACAAGTATAAGGTCCTTTATTCAAACTGTTGCATATAAAGATGCAAGTCATGATAAAACAAATTGCCAGTGTAAAAGCAGGCAGGGCATGTACAGAACCACAGCAATTATATAGTTTGTTAGCAGAATATCACATGCACACAGAATATGTTGATTTGTCTGTGATTCATGCTCCAAAGAAAGTAGAGTTACTCTCATCAAGGAGGAATTCAAGAGAATGACAAGCTTGGGTGTCATTAAGAATCTGTGAGCTAGAAGAATAGGTGAGTAGCTATAAAGCAAGACAACATTTATATTTGTATTTTTCTGAAAGAACTGAATAAACTGATTAGAGTATTGCCTATTGATTGCAATTAAAGAAGTTGTCTCAATAATGCCAAATGGTAATTGTGTGTCTCACTACTAGATTCAGTCTGTGGTTTTGATGGATAAGGCTAGATGAAGAAAGTTTAAAACTGTGTAATTTAATGCATCATTTCCCCAGTGATGTTGCACAAATAATTGAAGGTATTGATGGTCTTTTGAACACAATCGGTCATCTTGTTATTTTGGGGTTCTACGCAAGAGCAACTTGACAAACTGATAAAGCTGGTAACTTGAAATGATGATGTCTAAATTGAATTATACAACAGAAAGTGTAAAATACAAGTAACAAATCTGAAATATATGGGTCGTATTCTAATGGTAGATACGCAGAAGCTTAGTGTGGAAAAAAGTGAGAAAAGTGATGTAAATGTCGCACAACAGTCACACACACACACACACACACACACACACACACACACACACACACACACACACATACATTTTGAAAAATGGCAGAGCTTTATTTGATCTGAGTGAAAACTATACCTCTAAGAAAGCTGGTAGAGAAAACTGTTGTTTTGGAGTTGAACAATGAAGAGTAAACATATTGTGAAATACTGAAGAAACTAGTAACAGATGCACCAGTTATAAAGTGCTATGATATGTGGGAGACAGGTGTACTGCAAGTAGAAACCAGTATAATATAGGGGCTATGATTCAACTAGTAACAGATGCACCAGTTATAAAGTGCTATGATATGTGGGAGACAGGTGTACTGCAAGTAGAAACCAGTATAATTTAGGGGCTATGATTCAACTAGTAACAGATGCACCAGTTATAAAGTGCTACGATATGTGGGAGACAGGTGTACTGCAAGTAGAAACCAGTATAATATAGGGGCTATGATTCAACTAGTAACAGATGCACCAGTTATAAAGCACTATGATATGTGGGAGACAGGTGTACTGCAAGTAGAAACCAGTATAATATAGGGGCTATGATTCAACTAGTAACAGATGTACCAGTTATAAAGTGCTACGATATGTGGGAGACAGGTGTACTGCAAGTAGAAACCAGTATAATATAGGGGCTATGATTCAACTAGTAACAGATGCACCAGTTATAAAGTGCTATGATATGTGGGAGACAGGTGTACTGCAAGTAGAAACCAGTATAATATAGGGGCTATGATTCAGCTAGTAACAGATGCACCAGTTATAAAGTGCTATGATATGTGGGAGACAGGTGTACTGCAAGTAGAAACCAGTATAATATAGGGGCTATGATTCAACTAGTAACAGATGCACCAGTTATAAAGTGCTACGATATGTGGGAGACAGGTGTACTGCAAGTAGAAACCAGTATAATATAGGGGCTATGATTCAACTAGTAACAGATGCACCAGTTATAAAGTACTATGATATGTGGGAGACAGGTGTACTGCAAGTAGAAACCAGTATAATATAGGGGCTATGATTCAACTAGTAACAGATGCACCAGATATAAAGTACTATGATATGTGGGAGACAGGTGTACTGCAAGTAGAAACCAGTATAATATAGGGGCTATGATTCAACTAGTAACAGATGCACCAGTTATAAAGTGCTATGATATGTGGGAGACAGGTGTACTGCAAGTAGAAACCAGTATAATATAGGGGCTATGATTCAACTAGTAACAGATGCACCAGTTATAAAGTGCTACGATATGTGGGAGACAGGTGTACTGCAAGTAGAAACCAGTATAATATAGGGGCTACGATTCAACTAGTAACAGATGCACCAGTTATAAAGTGCTACGATATGTGGGAGACAGGTGTACTGCAAGTAGAAACCAGTATAATATAGGGGCTATGATTCAACTAGTAACAGATGCACCAGTTATAAAGCACTATGATATGTGGGAGACAGGTGTACTGAAAGTAGAAACCAGTATAATATAGGGGCTATGATTCAACTAGTAACAGATGCACCAGTTATAAAGTGCTATGATATGTGGGAGACAGGTGTACTGCAAGTAGAAACCAGTATAATATAGGGGCTATGATTCAACTAGTAACAGATGCACCAGTTATAAAGTGCTATGACATGTGGGAAACAGGTGTACTGCAAGTAGAAACCAGTATAATATAGGGGCTATGATTCAACTAGTAACAGATGCACCAGTTATAAAGTGCTATGATATGTGGGAGACAGGTGTACTGCAAGTAGAAACCAGTATAATATAGGGGCTATGATTCAACTAGTAACAGATGCACCAGTTATAAAGTGCTATGATATGTGGGAGACAGGTGTACTGCAAGTAGAAACCAGTATAATATAGGGGCTATGATTCAACTAGTAACAGATGCACCAGTTATAAAGTGCTACGATATGTGGGAGACAGGTGTACTGCAAGTAGAAACCAGTATAATATAGGGGCTACGATTCAACTAGTAACAGATGCACCAGTTATAAAGTACTATGATATGTGGGAGACAGGTGTACTGCAAGTAGAAACCAGTATAATATAGGGGCTATGATTCTACAAAAGAATAGACCAGTTGCTTATTGGTTATGGACATTTACAAATGAATAAAATAAATATGATCAGATATAAAAAGAACTACATTTGTAGGGGTGTAAAAAATTACACAAATATGTCTATAGTAAAGTGTTGAGAAAGTATTAGTAGAATGCTCCTCTGTTACTGCAGAAGATACACTCTGAAAGTGAAATACAGGCCAGACAAGGAAGTATGCATAGCAGATATGTTAAGGGGAGCATATATACCAATGAAGCATAAAGAATTGGTGGAAGATGACTTAGAGGTTCTCCTGGAAATTCCATGGTTACAAATGACAGAAAAAAAATGAAAATAATTTCAAATGTACAACATTCACTTAGAAAATGCATATGCTTAACCGTGTTACAGGGTTTGATAGGTGTGAGCAAAAATCATCAGGAAAGAAATTCCGTTTTGCTTTCCTTTCAAGAAAAAAAAATAGTTGTGTCCAAGGCTTGACATTGAGAGCTGACAAAATGATAGTTCCTGAATAAATAAAATGACATTATTGACAACATACATGAACTATATAATGGAACCGTAAAGTTAGAAAGAGCAATAAATCAAATGCATCGACCAGAAATGTCATCTGAATCCATGCCATAACAATACAGAAGCAGCATATTAACTGATAAGCTGATAATCACCCTTGAAGTGAACATCTTTTTTCCATGGTGTTGAATGGGCCACTGTTCTACGTTAGAGAAGCCATCTATCTCACATGCAGGCAATTATTCCAAGTCCCATGAAATATTTAACCAACAGATGCAATAAGTGCAAAAGTGATTGGTACACTGAAGTCTATTCTCATGAATAAGAATATCTGATGCTGTCATAACTGCAATATAGAGTTATGGAATTCAAAAGTTTTGTGCATGAGTGGAAACTGAACAACATTCAGTCTGCACTATCCACTGTGCAATGGACAAGTAGAGAAAAATATATACAATGAATCATCTCATGAGAACAAGGCATAAAAGCTGTAAAGATTATTTTGTAAAATTTGAATACACTGCAGTCGCTTGCCAGCTCAGTTGTTATTGGAGAGAAGACCGAAAAGCAAACTGCAAATTACCTAATTCAAACACTTTAGTGATACATGCAAATCAATAGAATTAATATAATGTGGAAAACGATCAGTAGAAGCTGTAGAAAGCTACTAGATAGCAATCTGGATAATACAAAAGCCAAGATAAGATTTGTAGTCTGAAGATGAAGTAGGCTGTAATGCAACTGAATCAAGATCATGTGTAATTCATGGGAAGTTGGAAAGTTGTTTAGAAGGAGTTACAAATATCTCTATAAAACAATTCTGTCAAAGTCCAGGGATGAGTAGCAAACTGAAGTGTAACAGCCAGTCTTTTCACAAGAAAGCAGAGGTTATGAGATCTGTGATAATTAAGAATTTCAGACAGGCACTCCTCAAGTTGTACTTACAAGAAAAATAGTAGTCCAGCAAGATCTGTCCCAGAAAGAATATATGTCCAGGAGGAGAGTTTCTTTTCCAATTTCCTGATTCAAAAGACTATTGACTAAATCAGCGAGCTATATGGATGGTTTGAAAATGGGATATGTTGCTAAAGACTGAAAAGGTCTATTTATTAAAATGTTTATCAATGGGCAGAAAAATATCTTATTTGATGTGAAAAGCCCATGACATGTTTAGCACACACCATACCTCTCAACCTGGAAATATCAAAAATCTGAACAAAGACCCATGAAAAATAGGTACAAATATGTACACTGATTAACATAAAGTTTGTATACATAATTATGTAACCCTACCCACTCCAACAGAATTGTGAGATACCAAATTTAAAACGCAAACTGAAGAACAGACAATATGGCCCCAGACCCTGTAGCAAATGGTAACCATTTTTTTTTAATGTGTAGCAATGATGTTCACTAGGAAGGGAAAGATGTTGAACCTTAGGAGTTTGTTTTTGGTGACTTGCAGTATGTGGGTTTTGTGGTAAAAGTAGGGCATTTAATGGCAGGCAATATTCTAGTCTTAGCAAAAGAATATTATAGTTTGCTAGGACCTCCAAAAGTAATTCACCATGGCCTACTGATCAGTGACGTAGCTTTAGTTTGTGCCACCTGGAGCTGTCTTTGAGTTTGCCGCCCTTCCCTCCTTACAAAATCATGGTCAAATGGGGCTCCCCCATACACAGCCCTCTGCCCTGCAGCCATTCCAATGTCCTATTACGTGACTATTTCACCCCATTTACCATAAACACTGTAATGTGCATACTGCTTTACTTCTATAATGATTATCTGGATTTCATTTAAAACTTTTATTTTATAGCACAAACACTAATAGACATCTGCTAAACAAAGCAATACAGTCTCACAATGAAAATAGACTTAGCATTAAAACTTCTCACAATCATTGAAACTGCATTGAAACCCACATTAAAAGAAAACACATCTGGCCAGTGGCAGATAAAGATTGCCTTGGGCTCATTACAAGAAAATGCATCTGGCCAGTGGCAGATAAAGTTTACCTTGGGCTGTTTTCAAATCATAGGCCCATTGCACATGAAATGTAAATGTCTGCTTTGATACACCTTCCTGGCTGTATCAAATTATATCTCTTGTATAATACAGCACACTTATTAGAGCATGTTTTAAATTTATTATTTTGTGCATTTTTCCAGTAAGCAATGAAACAAAATGCATGAACCAATAATGACAAAACTACCCAGTTCAGAACAATTCCATTATAAAAGTCTACTCAAACTTCTACTACCCACCAGTATCAGTAAATATACACAAGCTCAGCAGAAGTAAAAGTCATCTAAAAGTCTCTTTTCCTGAACTCCTGGTTAGGATACACCACCTCGCTTCCCCCAACTGGGCTGCCTATGCGGTAGTGCTGCTGCTCCACTCACCCCTTGTACTCCACCCCTGAAGGTCCTGCTCTACCTCCCGAACATACAGACTACCTCCTGCAAAAGCTCAGTCAGCTCATCTGGACTTATTCTGCTTACTAATCTGGGCTCTCCTTGAAAAAGAACCTCAGTGTGGAATCCCTAAAGTAATTTTCAGTAAATGTATGTAGCCTTATACCTAACTCAAATATCTAAACTTCCATATTAGTTAGCCGGTCCCTCAGTGTGTGTGACACAGCAGCCTGCCGCATTCTGCAAAAACTCCCCTTTCAGTGGTACTTACTGACCTCTGGTCTCCTATCCCTTTTCTGTACCCCTCTGAAGACTTACCCTTTATCTCCTTTTTATTTTCCTCTACCTTAGAGCCATGTCCATTTGCTCTGTCTTACTCCTAGCCTTCTCTGCCTGCCATTTCTCCTTTCTCCACTAGGTGGCAGCACCATTCCACCTTTTGCCTGCTCCTACTCTATTAATCTTTTATTCCAACTTCACCTCTAAATACTTTGAAAGCCAAACCTCCCCTAACTTTACTCCACTTCCCCCACCTTTATATTTTTCTCTTTCCCCCGTGTTGCTCAAACCCTACTTATTTCCACCCAGTCTTACTGTAATTCTACCTACTCACCTCAGCTCCAACCTGCAGTGGCTGATACTTTTTAAGCTGGACTCTTCTGCCCTGTTGCTCTACTCCTCCTTGATCCTTCCCTCCCACCTCTCTCCCCTAGCAAACTCCCAGCACACCCCTCTACCTCTTTTATCCCCTCCCCCTCTGCCTACCACCTTCCCAGAGTTTACTTCTAGATGCCACTAACGTTTTGGCTCCTCTTCTCCTGAACTCCTGAACTCCTGGTTAGGATACACCACCTCGCTTCCCCCAACTGGGCTGCCTACGCGGTAGTGCTGCTGCTCCACTCACCTCTTGGTATGTTTTTTTTTTTTTGTAGAAAGGAACTGTTAATTTGTCTGCTCTGTTGCTGGCAGAGCTTTGAATTCAACTGCCAGCCTGCCTAATGCTTGTTAAATATGCTTATTTGAACAAATGCTCTGTTATTTAGAAACAGTCCACACATTGCTTATTTAATTGTGTTCATTGGGACAAATGCTCTGATTCTTTAGAAAAGGATTTACTAGTCCACCAATTGCTTGATGCCTAATACTTGTTTAAATGTGTTTATTTTGAACACCTGCTCTGATATTTTAGAAAACAGTCCACAAATTGCTTTTTAAATGTGTTTTTTTTACGCAAATGCTCTGATGCTTTAGACAAAGATTTAACTACTAGTTTACCAATTGCTTGTTTAAATGCATTTACTTTGAACTGCTTTCTATGTTAGTATCAGCTGAACTGGGTAAAACGGGTACCGCTCCTTCCTCCCCTTGGCTTTTCCTACTACATTGCAGAAGTTTGAGATTATTTACTTACCCCTCTGTACTTAATAGTGACCATTTTATTTTATGTTCATGGCTAAGACCGCTACTTTACCAGCGACCATTCTTCTTGTACGATGCTAGTGCCCAAGGGGTCTACAAGCTCCGCGAGTGCTGCTGGAGCTTTCTAAATTTTAATTTTACTTTATTTTCGCCACAGACACCAATTCCCAGATTTAAGTAAAGCTGCTAGTGTCCAAGGGGTCTGCGAGCTCCGCGAGTGCTGCTGGAGCTTTCTAAATCTTACTTTTTACTTTATTTTCACCACAGACACCAATTCCCGCCTTTTAGGTAAAGCCTTCCTAAAGGAGCTATCCGCAGCTTATACTGCAACCTACAATGTAGACTTGCTCCTCCTTCTACTTTGATCGCCTTCTAAGGCCATACAAGAATGACCTCCTAAGCCTGCTGATTTACTTTTAGCCTAATAGGAACATCTTTGAACGCCACCCCAAAGGCCTAATGTTATCTATCCCTTTACATTTGAACGCCATCCCACAAGGCATCGTATATAACTACTCCAGAGCCTGCTTTTGATTTCTTTTACTAGAACGCCCCCTCAGGCGCTCAGAGTAATGCTTTCTCAGCTAATGCTCCCATTAATTGCACCTTTAGTTACATTGTAGCATAGAACGCTACCGATTGTGTTTCTCCCACAGTTCCTGACATTTCTCCTTTATAGCCATTTTATAGAGCCTTACCTTTCCATTTTAACCAACAGCAAGTCTTTATTTACTCAGTTAATAATTACACAATGTTTAGTCTCCTCATTTAGCTAATAGTTATATTACCTAGCAACTTATTGAACAGCTGAAATGTACATAATGCCTAGTCATTTTAGGCCATAAACCTGATAGGTTGTCAGAGATTTTTCTCATTTAACTGCCTAAACAAATGTTTGTTCATATTCTCAGTCTATGATATTCCTTGCTTTGACAGTATTTATATACTTCATTCATAAAAGTGCCTTGCCATCATGTTGTATATTTATAGAGGTATAATGCTTTCATAACTTTGCTTCAAATGTATCTGTTTGCCTGAAATTGATACTGTATTACTATTACTGTATTTTCTCTGCTGAATTGCATAACTGCATTTGACTCTGAATTGTACTAGATGATAGTGGTAAACATAAGGTTTTTCTCTACTGCATTTATCTCCCTGCCTTCTCTTGCATTCTCCCTCAATAACTGTTTTTCTCTGTCTTCACCTTCAATTTTCAATAACTGTTTTCTCTATCTTTACCTTCAATTTTTAACTCTCCCTCAAATATACCCTTCTTCTAGAACTATCCTCATTGTCTTCAATACTTCCCTCCATATCTACACAAACGCATATTGTCTATTCCTACATTCCTCCTCTTCCTCTTATCTCCCTACTACTTACATTTTGCTTCCTCTCTCCCCCTAATACTTACTTTTGTTTATTTTTCCCATCTCTCTTTACAGTACTCCACCCCTGAAGGTCCTGCTCTACCTCCCGAACATACAGACTACCTCCTGCAAAAGCTCAGTCAGCTCATCTGGACTTATTCTGCTTACTAATCTGGGCTCTCCTTGAAAAAGAACCTCAGTGTGGAATCCCTAAAGTAATTTTCAGTAAATGTATGTAGCTTTATACCTAACTCAAATATCTAAACTTCCATATCAGTTAGCCGGTCCCTCAGTGTATGTGACACAGCAGCCTACCTCATACCGCAAAAACTCCCCTTTCAGTGGTACTTACTGACCTCCGGCCTCCTATCCCTTTTCTGTACCCCTCTGAAGACTTACCCTTTATCTCCTTTTTATTTTCCTCTACTTTAGAGCCTTGTCCATTTGCTCTATCTTACTCCCTATCCTTCTCTGCCTGCCATTTCTTCTTTCTCCACTAGGTGGCAGCACCATTCCACCTTTTACCTGCTCCTACTCTATTAATCTTTTATTCCAACTTCACCTCTAAATACTTCGAAAGCCAAACCTCCCCTAACTTTATTCCACTTTCCCCACCGTTATATTTTTCTCTTTCCCCCGTTTTGCTCAAGCCCTACTTATTTCCACTCAGTCTTACTGTAATTCTGCCTATTTACCTCAGCTCCAACCTGCAGTGGCTGATACTTTTTCAGCTGGACTCTTCTGCCCTGTTGCTCTATCCCGCTCCATTCACCCTGCGGGCTCACTCTGCTCCCCTGCCCCCAATTACCACCCACCTCCAGTGGTCGTACATTTATTGCCATCCCATACTCCCTCCCTCTTACATCACCCATTCCCCTCACAAGATTACTCCACCCATTTCCCTAAAACTACCTCCCCCTCCACCAACCATACCTTATTCAGCAACTCTCCTCCCCACCCACCAGCCCTACCTAACTCTATCTAACCTACTTATTCTTTTCACTTTTAATCAAACTTCATTCTGTGATGCCCTCTATTCCTACTATAATCCTTGCCCCTACACTACTCCTACTCCTCATTCTTCTTCTTCTGTACCATTGAACCTCTTATACCAACCTTCACCTAAACCCTCCACATCCACCTCCACCACCCAACTCTACAAATCATTTCCACAATATCTCTGCCTCTCTAACTCCCTTTCATCCCACCACTCTATTAACATTAAAACTCTTCCAAATCCCAATTAAATACTACAAACCTAAACCCACCCCCTACCATCCATTCCCAACCAAACACAATCCTAACAAACTTATTAACCTTCTCTCTTACCTCTGCTTAGCAGGTGACATCTATCCCAACACTGGACCAAACATTTCTCAAACAAATAACCCTAGCTTCAACAACAAACCAAATTGTAAAGACCTCAAATTCCTCACCATCAACGCCCAAAGCTTAGTTAATAAAATGACCCTCTTTCATGCCTGGCTAAACCATAATTCACCTGACAGTGTAGCCATCTCTGAAACCTGGTTAAAACTACACATAACTGACACTGAATTACTTCCCCCTGGATTTTAATGCCTCCGATCTGACCACATAAACAAAAGAGGTGGTGGAGTAGCACTAATCTATGCCAGTCACTTATCTATCACTCTCTCCCCAAATCCTATCCCTTCCTTTAATAATGATGAACTAGTAACTGGCATTCTAAAATTAAATGACCATGAAAGTATCTGCATCATCTCCCTTTACATTCCTCCTGGTAACAACACCAATACCTTGAAAGACATCCTCTCTTGGACCTCCACAAATATTAAACATGAAACTTATATTATGGGAGATGTAAATATTAACTGGCAAAAAATAAGTGACCATAATCCCACCATATCAATCAATCTTTTCAATTTTACGCAACTTATTAACTCTACCACTAGGCCCAACAAAACTAACTTCACAGGCACCATCCTAGACTGGATACTGGTGTCTCACCCTAACAGAGCCACAACATCTGGTGTCATTCCTGAACCACTGGGAAACCACCTCAATGCCTTCACCCATAGAACTACATCTTCTTCCTCCTGCTCCCACACTCACAACTTAACTAACTTTAACCCCTCCACCTTCTCTGACTCCCTCAAAATCACTAACTGGAACCCACTAAAAACCCTACCCCTAGACAAAGCCGTTGATTTCTTCAACTCTAAATTCCTTACTGCCCTAAACTCCTTAGCTCGAATACAAACTAAAAGAGTCAAAGCCAAGACTGCCCCTTGGCTTACTAAAGAAACCAAGAAAATTATGCAACAAAGAGATAAATCTTGGAAAAGCTATCTCCATCATAAACAACCTGAATTCTTACTTAAATACAAACAGTTACGAAACCTAGCCAAAAAACATGCCATAATAGATAAAAAGTCTTACTACAACCATTTACAAATAAATCATGCAATAAACCCCAAACAGTTCTGGAATTCTATTAAGTCTCTTCTTAAGCCTGGTACAACAAATAACCCCTGCCCTGATACTAGCAAATCTGACCAAGAAATTGCCAAACTATTCAATACCTTCTTCACCTCTTCTATTGCTGAGCTAACCAAAACCTTCCCCAACAACATCCCCCCACCCCCCTCTGCCCAAGTTTCCACATCCTCGCCTCCCTCACCCCTATCTTTGAACTTAAACCTGTATCCACCCACCTTATAAAAAAACTTCTCTCCAAACTCAAACCTTGCACCAATGCCCCTAACAACATCCCCTCCTCCTTCTTAAAAATTGCCTCCGACTGTATTGCTCTCCCTATCAGCATCCTGATAAATAGATCATTCCTTGAGTCCTATGTACCCAAACTATAGCACTCTGCTTTTATTCTTCCACTCCACAAAGGTGGCAAAAACTGTAACTTCTCCAACTTCCTCCCCATAGCCATCCTCTCACCCATCTCAAAAATTCTTGAAAAATGCATTTACCTGCAGTTCATGCCATTCCTATCCGAACACCAGCTGCTCTCTCCCACCCAACACGGCTTCCGCCCTGGACATAATACCAACACAGCCCTTCTCTCCTTTTTACACTGTGTCAATTCAGCTCGAGACTCTGGTAACTTAGTTTCATCAGTTCTATTAGACTTATCTAAAGCTTTCGATAACATCTCCCACTCCCATCTACTAAACCATCTATCTAACCTCAACATCTCCCCAAAATCCCTTTCCTGGTTTTCCAGCTACCTTTCAGACAGGTCTCAAGCCATGAAATAGGGCCAAGCCTCCTCTAGCTTCCTTCCCACCCCCAAAGGAGTTCCCCAAGGCTCGATACTTGGCCCTCTGCTATTTAACATCTTCGTTAATGATTTCCACAAAGCTATTCCCAATACCAAAATTGTCCAATACGCAGACGACTCAACTTTGATCTGCTCTGCCTCCAACTTTACAGAATTCCAGTCTCTAACTCAAACCGCCTTCGCAACCACTGAAAAAATGGATGCACCAAAACCACCTCTCACTTAAAGCTAACAAAACTAAGATTCTTCTTTTCACTCACTCTAAATCCACCACCACTGAAAAAAATTAATTCCAAATTTCAAGCCTCAACAACTCCATCATTGACATTGTTCCCTCCACTAAACTCCTAGGGGTCACCATCGATGAACACTTACAATTCAATACCCATATCCAACTTAACATCAAGAAAACCCACATAAAACTCGGCCTACTGTACAGAAATAATCAGTTCCTCTCCCCCCTACTCGACATACCTTGGCCACTACATATCTACTCCCATCTCTTCTATATGGTGCTCCTCTGCTTACGAATCTATCATCTACCCTAACCTCCAAACTGGAAGCATGCTACAATAAAATCTCCAAATTCGCCACCAAGGCAAATTCCCTCTCTCATCACTGCACCTCCCTACAAACTTTAAATTGGCTTGAACTCCCCAATCAACTAGACTACCTCCAAATTGTCTCAGCCCACAAATTAATATTTCAACCCACCCTCTGCCCTGCACTCTCCAATATTCTTCAACCTTATACCCCCCCCAGACACCTTAGATCTTTTAACCAAAACCTTATTTCCATCCACAAACCCAAGCGCCCAGCTGGTCAGCTCTTACTCTCCTTTTCCCTTGCTAAAAAATGGAATGCCCTTCCCTCTACCCTGAGGACCTGTGACAACCTACACTCCTTCAAAACACAACTCCACTCCTACCTGCATAGTCACAGAAAATGTAACTGCAGACTTCACTCTATACCTCCCAAGCTCCCCTCTTCCTTCTCTCCTGGCTAACCTTCATACCTTTCAAATTTCTCTCATAGTCATACATTGTTAATGTAACTAATATCTACATCCAACCCTATGCTTATTGCCTATCATCCTCCAGGACATTTTTCTTTAACCTCCTAGTTGCTTAATTGAAGGACTACCAAACTGACTGCATTTTATCAGCTTTGGAAATTCAACCCTTTTGTATGTAAATCAAATTTATCATTGCACTTTATTTGTATTTTTTATTTGCATTATCATTATGTGTTGTAACATTGTATTGTGGAGCTTTTCTCCCTGGGCCTCCACTGAAAATGGGCTCTTGAGCCCAGTGGACCTCCCCAGTCACCAAACTGGAATAATAATAATAATAATAATAATAATAATAATAATAATAATAATAATAATAATAATAATAATAAATAATAATTCCATATTAAAGAGATCTGTAACTAATGAAGAGGTTGTCTGCTAGCAAACAACTTTATATTTCATTGTTTCATCTACAAATGAAGTGCCTATTGCCCTTGAGGTATAAATTGCCTATGTTACATAAAAGAATGATGAGCTAGTAATATTGCAATAGAGAATGGATGGCAAACTGATAACAGGTTTATAGTTACTAGGTATCTCCACCAAAGAGGACATTCTCAGGACTACAGCATCCACCCCCTTTAAAAGTAAAACAAAGTACAGTATCAGCAATCCATCTACATATTGTGGGAGTAGAACCCACAGCTTTCTGCATCAAAAGCAAGTATTCTACCTGTTGTGCTACTAACAACACAAATGGACTTGCATAAGCAGCACTAAACTTCTCTTCTTCCCCTGAAGAACCATGCAGCACAAGAAATCTGGAAAAAGCCAACATTTATTGGAGGGGGCAAAGGTCCAAAACCAGGGAAACATTTTAAACATTGCTTATATAATCTTAGAAAAGTTGCTAGAAAAAAATGTTTTGTGTTACCATGCATTTTCTGAAAGATAGGAAGACTGAAACTTAAATGGCTATCATTATTTAGTGAATTCATTTCTCACTGATTTGACAGAAAACCACAAATTTTAAGAAGAACAGACAAAAAGTATGAGCCAAACATTCCAGACATTCTGTAAAACTGGACAGTTAAGAACTATGGACTTAACTCCTTGAATCACAAGTGGTGGTATGGGTAGAGAACTTAGGCTCTTAGAGTAACTCTAACCACCAGTTATACCTAACTGGGGCAAACAGACACACACACACACACACACACACACACACACACACACACACACACACACACACACACACACACACACACACAGATGCACTCTTACTTAACAAGAAGCCTGCAGGGTTGTATTCACACACAGTTAACAGAAGCCTGCAGGGTTGTATTTACATACAGTTAACAGAAGCCTGCAGGGTTATATTCGCACACAGTTAACAGTAGCCTGCAGGGTCATATTCAGCAAATTAAGTAAGCAAACTGCAAAGGCTGCCATTGTTAAGTAACCAAAGTATGATCTGCTGTTAACTAAGTACAGACTCTCACACACAAGCAAGCTTAACAGAAATGCAAAGGCACACACACATAAGAAAAGGCTGCCTGCTGTCATTAAAAGAAGCCTGCAGGGTCGAATTCAGCACATTAAGTAAGGAAACTGCAAAGGCTATAAGCAAAGTGTGATATGCCGTTAAGTAAGTACAGACTCACAAGCACAAAAGATCTGCCATTAAGTAAGTGCAAACTGCAAAGGCTGTAAGCAAAGTATGATATGCCGTTAAGTAAGTGCAGACTCTCACGCACAAGCAAGCTTAACAGAAATGCAAAGGCTGCCTGTCGTCATTAACAGAAGCCTGCAGGGTCAAATTTGGCACAACACACCATTCAACAGTATAATTATTTTTTGCCTTACCTGGAGGAGCTGGGGGAAGAAAGATGTGCTGTATAAACATGTGGATCGGTCAGCAAGTTAAATTAAGTAACAAAAGTTAAATTAAGTAATGAATGGCTCAATATTCTGACAGGCTGCCTCGTGACATTGACGTCATCGCGCACTCCCTACACGTGATAATGTCAGGAACAAATTCGTCCAAAAAGCAAAATTTCTAAAAAAAAAAAAAAACAGGAAATTCAGAAATTAAAGGGGCCATTCGGGAATTCGTGGCACCCCAATATTTTGCCCTCAAAACCTGTATTTACAGAGAAACTTAGTACGTTTGAAAAGTATAGCCACACACTGAAGTTTAAATTTAAAATGATCAGCATGTCATAATATGCTACACATAATCATGCTTTTTGATTGAGAATGATATGGCAGCTCAGAGTCCATTTGATGGGGTACTTAGGCATTCATAAATGCATAAATCTATTTACTTTAGACTTAAATAATGGACAGTCATTTTGACTAAAAGGATGTCTCATCTCTGACATGGGCTTAGGTATTTTTAAACTTCAGACTCCCAAGATGGTATGACACTCTTCTGGGAAGTGTTAATACCTGATAAGCTTTCATAATCACTGTTCACAATTCTTGCAGATGAACTCACCTCTTTTTTGCCTTAGTGTGAACAGTCCTCTGTGCTGTTGGGGCAGGGTTATATTTTTTTGAAGTGTCAACAACCCATGTCAATAAGCAGATAGTTAATCAGTGTATAGCAACATAGTTCCGCCACTGGTCATTAACTGTTCTGGTCTAAGCAATAGACATTATTTCCATGTTAGGAGTTTGGCTCTCAGTTAACTTGTAATCACCACATAAACTAATAAAACTGTCCCTTTGCACTACTAATATAGTAGGTAAAGCTCTTTCTTTGCCTTACTAGAGCGACAATTTTTTTCTAGTTTCTCTAAGGTTTTACCAACTCTCTTTCCTAGAAAAGGGCAGATACAACTCTTACAGGACTTGTCTCTCATGCCATACAGTATGCGGAGTTCCTTGTCTAACATTTCTGCAAAAAGTTCAAGCCTTTCATCTGATGAGTTGAACTCATTCAAGAAACTTTAACTCATAAGATTTCTGTTTGCAGTTTAACACAAGTTTTGTAATTAATTGTTCTTGCACAAAGAAGCACCTCTTCTTTTAACCACAACAGTGATGACTGTTCCTTTGGCTTTACAAATCATACTGTAGTCAAAGTCTGACCCAGTACAGAAAAACTGTCCCATTATATGTTTTGGCTC
The DNA here is from genome assembly GCF_019279795.1 of Protopterus annectens. Classification (NCBI taxonomy): domain Eukaryota; kingdom Metazoa; phylum Chordata; order Ceratodontiformes; family Protopteridae; genus Protopterus; species Protopterus annectens. Next base: position 383,986,723 of record NC_056739.1, read on the forward strand.
ATTGACTGACCTTACCCAGTGGCTATTCTTCCTGCATCCAGCCAGCCTGCATTTTTTTTCTTTTATGGCAGCAGAAGTCTGTCTTCCCCTAATCTTAGGGGAAAGCCCTGTGGCCTCTTAATTTCTGCCTAGGTGGTCCCATCAGCCCATTTTCATCCATATGGTCAGAATCAGGCATGGAGGGAGTGGGCCACCCTGCTGGTTCTGCACTGTGTCCTATCCAACCCTGGTGGAGCATCCCCTTCTTGCTCCAGCCTTCTCTGACCTCTGCTACATGTTGTGTGCTGCAGGGAGCATCCCTTCACATGCTATCTCCTCTATCTTACATGTATATACAATGTGGCAGCACGTGCTTACAGGCTGATGCTTCATAGGTGTAATACCCGCTGCTTCTGCTAGGTGTCACCCAAGTGGCAAACCAGAGCCACCTCCTCCCTCACAAGATGGGTGAGTCACTTGCTTCCATCCTCCCCTGCCAACTCTGTCAGGCATCTGAGTCATTAAGCAAGCTTTGGTCACCTCAACCATAGTCAGGGCTTCATCCCTACATACCAACAGAGCTGTCAGATTCTTCAGTATGTGTTTATTTGCTGCAGCTTATGATGATTTATTTAGAAAGTGAATAGTGAGCACTTTCTCGCATATGATCAATGCTGGTCCCCTTGTATTAGTTTCCACATCAGTTTTCTTATCTTTCACCCGAAGAGTAGCTAGAAACAGTCTTTTCTTTTTATCATTCAACAAGATAATTGACAAATATTGTGTTGAAAGTCAATATATAAACCTTTAAAAACCTGAAATTAGTAAAACAAAATATTTATTAAACTACAAAGCAATAATGGCTCTCTTCAGCTAAGGAACATTACTAATGAAAAAGTATATCCTTTAAGAAGTACTAGAGAATTATTCAGTGAATAAAAATAATTCAAAACATGCAGGCAATAATTTGTTGTTGACCCTTCATTTTACAGCTCATTTTATATATAGGGCTACTGTATATTCAGACCCCTAACCTTGCATGCATTTAATTATGTCTGCCATTTCATTTGTGATTTACAATCAGCATATATTCTGTTGACAAAAAATTGTAGAATATCATACAATTCCTTCTCACCTCCATCAGTTTCTTCTTGAGACCTCCACATGGATTAGATTTTACCTCTAGCTTGGATGTTTTCACAAAGGCGGTGCAATTCCCCCGCTTGAAATTACCGACGCCCATAAGGAAAGACATAGGATCTTTGCAAATAATGGAGAGGAAAATAATGACATAAATAAAGACATAGGAAGTTTAAGTGCACCAGTTTGGATTTGACTTTTTTTGGTTTTGCCAGGCTTTATTGATGCTTGAAAACCAAACTTTCGGTTGACTTTTTGAGAAAGCCATTGATGAGGGAAAGGCAGTCCATACACAGCATACTCGGGACTCGGGCTAAGGTCACATACAATACTACTCCCACTGGATTGCAAACAAAAAACATCACAGAACCCAGTTGTTACATACATCACAAGATGGATTGCAACTGGGTTCAGTGTAGAACCCACAGGGTCAGAGTTGACTCCTGGCCATGTCACTCTCCAGCCTGTCACAAGTGGTGTCCCACACTTTGTTTGGGGGCCCACTTATAAAGTTTGGCTATTACTCAGTGTTTACACACACACAGGAGGAGTTATGAAACAAAACTGGACAGAGACATCCAACTGCACATCTATAAAGAAAATATCTGACACAGGAATCCTTCAGAACTCTGCAGGAAGCACAACAACTAACGCATGCAAAGTCATACAAAAGTTAAAATAAATACCAAAACCAAAAATACATACAAATAGGAAAAAACAACACCCCCCTAGCTACCAAATAGGTGGATATGGGGGACCCAGGTTGATAGTAGTCTGTCTGGGGACCCAGGTGTTGCATAGTGTCTGTCATTCGCACCCACATTGTAGCTAAAGCAGTTAGGAAGACCTTCTACATTGCTTACCTTATCAGGGATTCTCATCTAGATCAAGGGAGACCTCATTATAGTCTCCTCATCTCTCATCGGACCAATCTGGACCCGAAATCCCCATTCGCCCATCAGGAATGCGACTGACCTCACCAAAAAAGTTGCCACAAAAAAAAATTCATCAAAATAAAAAAATCTATCAAAATTATCCTATGCTGCCCGACTGACTCGAACTCACACGCTATCAGTTGCTTAACTCCGCTTGAGGTGAGGTGAAAACCCCATACCAGGCCATCAAGCCCAGATTTGATGAATGATGAATATGCTCAAAAAAAAAAAGGAGAGACTTAAACCAGAGACACTTGAGACTTTTACCTCCCACACTGCCACACAGGGACGTGCTGGGGGGATAGATTCAGACTCCCCAAACTGCTACTACAAAATCCAAAATTGGCACTGAGGCAGGCAGAGCACCTCTTAGACCAAGAAGAGAAATCTTGCAGATGGGATGGAGGCAGATATACCCCCAGGATAATTTCTGTCGTCTGGTAGTTCTACACAGGCAAAGCAAAATAAATAGTTCCCATCTCATACTTGGTGGGAAGTCAAACAAAACGATGGGCTAGGCTTGTAAATGCCCTCAGGCAGATAGCCTAGTATGAACCTATGAACCTATGAACCTATATAATAAGTTGTTGCAATCAGCTCTGGATCTACTTTGTACCATCTTTTGTGAATTCTCTCTCTCTCTCAGAGAGTATTAGTCATTGTTTTAGCTTGAGCTCCATTTTCTCAGATGGATGAGAAGAAAGTTGAAATGTGAGTGAAAGATGCTGGCTTATGGACCAATCGAAATGAGGGAAAGTATGTTTATTGCCAGTCAGAGATCTCCAATTAAAAGGCAGCACTGTTTTCCAAAGAGCTGTCAAAAGCAGCAGACTGGCTGCCTATGCTCTTTTGGGTTGTTGACAAGCTGTATAGCCTAGTCTATCATTATAGCGGTAGAGGTATTAATTCTGAATTCTGACAGCTGGTATTTTTTTTCTGACAGTTGCATTACAATGCCAGTGTTGCCTCCTCTCCTAGTGTGATACATGGGTGCTCAGTATATCAAGTCTGCAAATTACTTGTCTGTGACCATGCGTAAGTTTGGAACTTACAGTCATGATGAGTTTGTCTCCACTATTCACCCATCAATGAGTATATTCAACCCTCTGTCCTTGTAGGTTGGTACTGGAACCAGCAACTTATCAGATTTTGAAGATGATTTGATATTTATTCCCATTCTCAAGAAGCCTATCTACTACCTTTACATTGAAAATTACTCTTATTTCTTATAACTGTTTCTCAGGAAAGATATTGAGAATATAGTGATCATGTTTAACAGTTAATTATCCCAAACATCTTTGTCAGTCTGGGTTTTGCACTTGCCAAGCACTGACTCTGCCCTGATTAACGTTGTTAATGTGTTACTTTTTATTGGTCCCACCTTATCTCTATGTAGAATTTCATGTTACTGAACACTGCATCCTAAGTGCCTTCAATCTCACTGTGAACGTTCCTCTACTGTCCTTAACTGCATCGTCTCTTACCTACCTGGATGTTACTAGTGAGTGCTCTTCTTCTTCCCTTTCGGCTGTTCCTGTTAAGGGTCGGCACAGTGGATCATCTGTTTCCATTTCTTCCTGTCCTCTGCATCTTGCTCTGTCACACCAACCACTTGCATGTCCTCTCTCACCACATCCATAATCCTTATCTTAGGCCTTCCTCTTTTCTTCTTACCTGGCAGCTTCATCCTTAGCATCCTTTTCCCAATATACCCAGCATCCCTCCTCAGTGCATGTCCAAACTAATGCAATCTCGCCTCTCTGACTTTCTCTCCAAGCCATCCAACCTGAGCTGACCCTCTAATATACTGATTCCTAATCCTGTCCATCCTAGTCACACCCAGTGCAAATCTTATTATCTTTAACTCTGCCACTTCCAGCTCTGACTCCTGCCTTTTTGTCAATGCCACCATACCCAACCCATACAAGATAGCTGGTCTCACTACCCTCTTGTAGATCTTCCCTTTCACTCTTATGGTACTCATCTGTCACAAATCACTCCTGACACTCTTCTCCACCCATTCCACCCTGCCTGTACTCTCTTCTTCACCTCTTTTCCACACACACCATTACTCTGAACTGTTGATCCCAAGTACTTAACCTCATCCACCTTCGCCAACTCTGATCACTGCATCCTCACCATTCCTTTATCCTCCCTCTCATTCACCAGTGAGTGATATCAGAGCTAAATACCTGCTAGTCTTTTCCTTTGGAGTGTGAAGGAAGTAAGGCTTTATCATGATCCCATTATCATTAACATAGTAATCAGGGCTCTGTCATAAAGCCACTATCATTTACATTGTAATCAGGGCTCCATTATGATTCCATTATCATTTATACTGTAATCAATGCTCCAGCATGACTCCAGTTATCATTTACACAGTAATCAGGGCTCCAGCATGACTCCAGTTATCATTTACACAGTAATCAGGCTCCAGCATTACTCCAGTTATCATTTACACAGTAATCAGGGCTCCATCATTACTCCGATTATAATTTACACTGTTTACGATGAAAACAATTCTTACTTGGGAGTTAAGTTGTCAGGGTTATATGGATGATAAATATCAATACCTCTCTCTTCCTTAGGTGCAAATAGTTTTAATTTCTTTGGAAAAATTTAGGGTATAGATGTCACTGGTTATCTTGTAACTGGTTGAAACTTAACACCTCTAAGACTTATGCTAATTGCTGTTCATGCTTATATTCCATATTCCTGTGCTCCTACATTGCCACTTTAGTTAACCATGACAACAAACTGCAATCTTATCTAAACTGCAAAATCTAGATGTAATCTCTCTCAATACAAGAATCAATCCACCAGATTTCAAACACAGTATCATTACCCTGCTTCCAAAAGTAACCTCTCCTGTAGGTCTTAAAGATTCATTACATTTCCAATCTCTGCCCTATTGCTAAAATCTGTTAGAAAATCAAATACAAATAGATATTCAAATACATAAATAGGTATGGATTGCTATCTGACCAGCAGCATAGTTTTCCCCGATTCCTTCAGTGCAACATGACTTGAACATTTGAAATGGTGGACCACAATATTCCGTTAATGCTTAAAAATATAACTTTAGAGAAAGTGCAATAAAATGGTTCCAAATTGACCTCTGAGTTGGATCCTTCCAGCTGTATTACTACAGTCATTCCTCATCTGTTATGGTACTTAATACCAGAGTGCCATAAGGCTTAGTACTTGAACCCCTTCTTGTCTCCTTTTTCATAAGCAGTCTAACCAATAACCTTCCTGAACTAAATGCCAATCCCTACACTGATGAAATCTTCATACTTGAAGCTAACAAAAATAAAAAAAGCTCTATGGAAGCATGTAAACAATCAGAATACTTGCAACTACTTTAGAGACAATGAATAGTATTCATAGAGTCCATGTTGTGCCTGAAAAGGGTCAATGGACTATCTACCTACCTGTTCATAAAACAGCAAATAAACATCTATTTAGGGACCAAGTGTTTGATGTTTGTCATCATGCTACCATTGAGATTATTACTCATACTAAGCACTTAATACTTCCTAAACATTTCTTGGCATTAGTCTGTCTGGTGGTCTCTTCCAATCTCAGCTTTTCCTGATAAGCTACAGCTAGTTCAGAACTCTGTAGCACAGTTACTTATTAATGCACATTAACATATTATCGCCATGGTCTAGGGACTCCCTATTCTGTATCACACTGTATTATATTTCAAATCTTGGTGTTGATTATTTTGTCCCAGTGAGACATGGACCCCATGTACTTGAAAGAGAAGACTTGCCTCAGCTCTTTACCTCATGCGTTGTGCTATGTCATCCTTAAGCTGCTAGTGTTTTTTGAGGGCATGGTTAAAAACAGCTTGGGTGCACACCATTAATTACCAGTCCCTTTGTCTTTGTAATCTATTACCCTGGTGTAATTTGAAATGATGCATTTGGTCTACATTAAGTAGTCACTGAGATTCTTTATTTTCAACCTCGCTTTTTCTGACAATTCCTCTGATGAGTATTAATTGCTTTTGAAATATTCTTTTTATTCTTATGTTTATGTAATTGTATGTCTGTTATTATTAATTCTACAAATGTGTTTACTTTTTAAAGATGTTTTGAACATTGTTGGAGGGTTCTCTTCACTAAAGGCACCCTGTACCTGCTAGGGTTGCACAACCCTGCCTGGAGTAAAGTGTCATGACATCAGGATTTCCTGTGGTTTGAGAGAACTAATCGTGGAATATACCTATCATCACAAGCCCGTTGATGGAACTTGCTCTCCATGTCCAGTGTAGAACCTAGTACTTCCACTAACTGATTCATATGCATGCACTTTTGTCTCACATTTGTCTTCTGCTACTATACCATTAGTCTTCTTTATTATTCACTGCCCTAGGTGGGTCAGTATTAGGGAAGGGGTAGTTTGTTTTCCATCTATCGTTGAAGTGCTTAGAAAAACTATCAGGTTATTTAAAAGTGACATGGGGTCTAGAACGAGCTGCCTATTTTTCATCATATACTACTCAGTTTGTGATGTGAAGTATTTTTGGTGAGAATTTACTTACTTACATTGTCTGCTTAGTGTTGCAATACCCTGTTACTCAAACCGATTAACTCTGATTTCAATATTAATCACTGTCTCTTACACCTAAATTTGAAATGTCTGGTGTTTTCTTCAGGTGATTACTGTCACTCTTCTTGTGTGCATTAAGAAGTTGTTGAGGCTTGGGTGTTCATTTAAGTAGTTTATTGTATACCAGTACATCAGGATGGATGGCAGGAACATTAAACTTAAATAAATTATCTAACTGACTGACTACATACTTACATGCTCACACTCTGGCTGCTCACTCAAAATGGCACTCTAGCTTGCATCTGCTCAGTACTTATATGCTGATTCACTGGAAAGCTTCTTAAAGGTGATGACCGTGCCCTGACCCAGCAATCAAGGAGCCTCAATACTCACCACTAACACCAGGGAGGCCATCTCCTAGAAGAGGAAAGGATAACTAATACACACAGTAAAGTACAATTTCCCTTAAGTGCATACAAAGATCGCAGTCAGTCTGGGGCTGGTTGCGCCCTTGCTCATCAGGTCCCCAATAAGACTCCCCACTGCCACAGCTATAGGGTCCAGGTCTCAGCCTAACTGGGCAAGCTAAAACCTTCAGTACCCTCTCTGTCCAACCAGTGCTTCGTGTCCCTGCCAAGTAGCTGACGCAACACACAAACACACTTTGAGATAAGTATTTATACAACTTCACAAACACTCCTGGGAAAGGCTGACTCAGATTCTCCAACTATGCCCCTTTACCCAGACTATACGGTAGTAATTACTGCCACCACCCAGTTAATAATATCAGCTACTAAAAGGCCCTTAAAAGGGTGTCCAATTATTACCATGCAATATTAATATCCAATGGTAGTATGACTAACAGTCAAGGCTTACGTTAGAGTGGCCTGTTACAATAACCTCTATAAATGTGCAATGTACTGTAGAGCTTATCTCTACACAAATCAGCCACAGGTAGAAGGTTTTAAAAATATTTAATAATAAATAATTAAAACACAAGACAAAACTACTACACCACAGAGATATCTAAGAGTTCAGAGATCACACAGAAACTTAAAATAATAAAGTGAGACAGGTCTGATTTCAAAGAAAAATACCTAATTAATCTTTATTGGCTTTAACTATTCCTACAAGAAATCACAGTGCTAAAGCTTACATGGGAGCATAAGGCAGAGTGCTGGTAAGTTAGATGTCCAAAGTCAAAATGCTTCCTAGTCTCTTGTGAGAAATAGAATTTAAACATTACTAACAAACATGTCTCTAAGGCCCTCCCAAAATTACATCATTTTTGACACTTAGGTTTTCCCAGTATTCATATTGCATCATCTTAACACCTTGTCTGAGTTCTCAGGCCACAAACTGCATTATTTAGCAATCTAACACCTCCTCAGAAACTTACAATATAAGACATTTCACATGCATTTTCTAGCAGCAATCAGAGCAATAAAACACCTTTCACATCTAAATTCTAGTCATAAACTTTAGCCTTAAAACAATGGGCATAAAACCTACACCCAGCCGCAGTGGAGCCGAATTCTAACATGAAAGGGTCACAACATGCTTCACTGGGCCAGTAGAGTGCAATGTTGTCACATATTTTGTAGTTCCACATTTTACAGTGTTCTTTTACACTCAAGAAAACATGCCTGTATTTTACGTTTATTTATACAGTTGACAGAATTATGTATCAAATTCTATTTGACTAGGCTAGCAGCCTTCACCCATCTCTCCCCAGTCATCACATCTCTTCCCCCTGGGGGAACTCAAGCAAGGTTTTCAAGTGCACCTTGAGAAACATCGCTTGAGAGTGTCAGGTCTATCTAGGTGTGCCTCACCCCATTCTCTGTCTTGAGAGCCCATCTGCATTGGCATTGCTACTCCCACTGCGGTGCTGCACTGACATATCATATGCTTGCAACCTCAGACTCCATCTTAGCAACTTGGCATTTTGCTGACTGGCTCTGTTTAACCATGTTAGAGGGTTGTGATCTGTCATCACAGTGAATTTTCTTCCATACAGATAAGGCTGAAGTTTTTGTAGTGCCCACACTATGGCTAGACATTCCTTTTCTACCACTGCATAGCATTCCTCCCTGGGTTGGAGCCTATGACTGAGATAAACCACTGGGTGCTCTTCTCCCTCTGAAGAAATCTGGATAAGTACAGCCCCCACCTGATAGGTTGAAGCATCCACCTGCACAACAAAGTCTTTGCTGTAGTCTGGACTGGCTAACACAGGGGGTCCTCCCAAAGCTTCCTTAAGCTTCTGAAATGCCTGCTCACATGCTGGGTCCACACTACCTTATCTGGCCTGTTCTTCCTTGTCAGGTCTGTGAGGGGAGCAGCTATGGTACTATAACTGGGAACAAACTCTCTGTAGTACCCTGCTGTTCCTAAGAATGCCCTCACCTGCTTTTTGGTAACAGGTGCAGGCCATGCCTAAATAAATTCCACTTTGGCAGGTTCTGGCCTTATCTTACCACTCCCCACTCTATGTCCTAGGTAGGAGACCTCTGCCATACCCACCTGACATTTGCTCTGCTTAATGGTCAACCCTGCCCTCTGTAGTCTGCCCAGCACCTCCCTGACATGCTGAAGGTGATCTTGCCAGGAATGGCTGTAGATAGCAATATCAGCCATGTAAGCAAGGGCAAACCCTCCTGCTCTGGCTAAGATATGATCTACCAGCCTCTGTAACGTTGCTGGGGCATTCTTCACCCCAAAGGGCATCTTTGTGAACTCATAAAAGCCAAAAAGAGTCACAAAGGCTGACTTCTCTCTAGCACTGGGTGTCAAGGGAACCTGCCAGTAACCCTTGGTAAGAGCAATGGTTGTAAGATACATAGCCCCACCCAGCTGCTCTAGGGCCTCATCTGTTCTAGGTATGGGGTAAGCATCTGACTCTGTGTGACTATTTAATTTCCTGTAATCCACACAGAACATGTTGCTGCCATCCATCTTTGGCACCAACACCACTGGTGAGGCCCAGGGATTGTTGGACTCTTGAATCACCCCTAGTTCCAACATCTTCTGTACCTCTTCCTTCAGAGTCTGTTTGACTTTTACAGGCACCCTATAAGGGGCCTGCCTGATAGGCCTTTAGGTTTCTGTATCCACCTGGTGCTGCACCAGGTGGGTGCTCCCTGGCTTCCCGGTGAACATGCCCCCAAACTCCTGCAACACTGCTCGGATTTCTCGAACCTGGGTAGGAGATAGCTGCTGGGACATTGCTACCCCTTCCACCAAGGTGTCAGCCCAAGCCTCACTGAGGAGATCAGTCCCAAGATCTCTCTCAGACTTTTCCTGCAATCCGCTGCAAATGCTCAGCACAAGGGCCTCCCTATCATAGTAAGGTTTCATCATGTTTACATGGTACAATTTGTGTCCCTGCCATCTGACTAGCACTTCCACCATATTGGTAACATCACTTACCTGTCTAACACCTTGTAGGGTCTCTCCCAAGCTGCTTGCAACTTGTTGTGACTGACAGGAATGAGAATCATCACCTGCTGCCCTACAGCATACTCTCTAGCTCAAGCATTCCTGTCATACCACACCTTTTTCTGTTGTTGGGCTTCTGTCAGGTTCTCCTGGGCCAGGCCCATGAGTTCCCTGAAACTTGTATTGAGGTTTAAAACATATGCCACAACAGACTCCTCGTGATACTCACACTCACCTTCCCACTCATCTCGAATTAAATCTAGAGGTCGCCTCACCCTATGCCCATACAGCAACTCAAAGGGTGAAAAACCTGTGGATTCCTGAGGAACCTCTCTGTAAGCAAACAACAGATGGGGCAAATATTTGTCCCACTCCCTGTTAAACTGATCTGCAAATGCCCATAGCATGGACTTGATTGTAGAGTTTAACCTCTCAACAAGATCATTAGTCTGAGGATGGTAGAGGTTGGTCTTCATGTGCTTCACCCCACAGGATGTCCACAGACAAGCCAGCAGGTCTGACAGAAAATTGGCACCTCTGTCAGACAGCATTTCCTTTAGGAACCCCACCCTGCTGAAAATCTCTAGCAAAGCATTTGCCACCTTCTCTGCCTCAATGGAGGACAAAGCCACTGCCTCAGGGTATCGTGTAGCATAATCTACAATCACTAAGATATACTTTTTCCCTGTGGAACTTGGGGTACTCAGGGGACCCACAATATCCATAGCTACTCTCTGAAATGGCTCCTCAATCACAAGCAAAGGCATCAAAGGAGCTCTCACCTTGTCTCCTGCCTTGCCTACCTTTTGGCACTGCTCACAGGTCCTGCAGTACCTTGTTACATGTCTGGAAATTCCAGGCCAATAGACGCTTTGCATAGTATGCCTCTTTGTATGTTTTATGCCCATATGACCTGAAAAGGGAATATCATGGGCTATGGATAGAAGCGCCAGATGGTAAGCTCTAGACACTATCAACTGCTGCACTCTCTCACATTCTAGCCCTCCCTCAGGGGTCCACTCTCTGTACAGTAACCATTTGTTCCAGTATACAGATTCCCCCTTCCCTTGAGAATCAGGTGCCTCCCTAGCTACCTGCCTCAGGCCTTGCAATGTAGGGTCTGAGAGCTGAGCCTGTCTCAAGTATCTCCTTGTAATCCTTCTCAGCTCCCCTTCCACTGGAAGTCTGGCATCCTCTGACAGCAGTGCCTCACTGTCAGCCTGGGTACTACTACTCACCTCTACCTTTGCAGTTACCCTGTCCAAGGGAACATCAGTACCCACAAGCAGCTGTGGCTCACATTCAGTCTTACTGCTACAGTGTAGCTCACTCCCTGAAGTAACCACCTCAGCAGTCCTGGCTGCAAGTATGCAGTCTGTCTGGGTCTCCCCCAGGCTACCAGGCCCACATGCTTGTCTCCTAGCCTCACTGCATGTAACTGCATAAGTACATAGTACTGCCTCATCCAAATCCTTCCCTCTCAGGACATCTGCAGGATGGTAGTTCCATACCCCTGTTGTCACAAAACAACCCACTATTGGCATTTTGTCTTTACTACTTACTGGCCCCCCTTACCTTTTGTTCCCCACCTTGCCTCCGTGGACATCGGTATGCCACATGGCCCCACTGGGTGCATTCAAAACCTTTAACCCTAGCTCCTGGATGTGTACCTGGACTAGTGGCTTCCCCTGCTACTGGTGGATTCTGTTGGGGCAGTCTGTGCTGCCCACCATGGGTTCCTTTAGTCCCATGAGCAGTACTGGGGTTCCCTTTCCTGTGCAGGGCTGCCCTGCTTGCTAGGTATAGGTCTCCCTTCTTCCCCAACTCCTCTAAAGTAGCACACTGTCTATCAGCTAACCAGATCCTCATGTCCTCAGGCAACGTGCTAATGGCTTGTTCCCTTACCAAAAGGTCTGCCAGCCCTTCAAAAGTGGTGACCTGACATCCACTCACTCAGCTATGAAAATAAGTGTCAGTTCAACAACATATTCACATACATTTTCATCTGCCTTGCGTCTATGCTCACAAAACATTTTCCTATACATTTCAGGTGTTAGCTTAAAACAGTCTAATAAATGTCTTTTTACAGCAGTATAATCAAAACAGTCAGTGTCATGCATTTTTGCTAAAGAAGTTACAGCTTAACCATGGAGTAAGGGGATCAGGAACCGTACTCAGAGCCTTTGGTCAACTTCATACTGTTTACATGCCCTCTCAAACATATGAATGAAGCTATCAAAATTATCCCCCTCTTTAAAATGTGGAAGAAATTTACTGACCTTTTGTGCTTCTGGGGTCCAGTTATTCCCTTCCCCATTACCTCCATGACTCTGGTGAAGAATCAGCATTTCCCTCTCATGCCTCCTTTGCCGTTCATTTTTTTCAGCTTGTAGACTCCTCATTTTCTCAGCTGCTACCAGTTCCATACGCCTGGCCTCCAACTCAAGTCTCTTTAGCTCCAGCTGCATTTTTAAGTCCACTGCAGAAAGGTTGAGCTGTCCCTTCTCCGAGGATATTCTGATTGTCCTCTAGGCTGCTGTTTTCTGATGCAGCTGTAACCAAGGCTACAATCAGGTCTGCTTTAGTCAGGTTTCCATGCACCAGTCCCCTAGCCTGGCACATCTCCGCCAGCTGGCTCCTTGTCAGCTTTCCATACTCTTCTGCTGACATGCTGCCTGCTCACCCTAACACTAAGCTAACAAAAGAAATAAAACAATTGTGATTTGAACTCTGAGTCTGTTTTAGACTACAAAATGCTTTTAGAGATCACTGTACATAAGCTACAGGAATTAGCTCTACCCACACCACTACAAGCCAATTAGTATGTGAACTTGATCCTACCACTGCCAAACACTTGTGATGACTGTGCCCTGGCCCAGCAATCAAGGAGCCTCAATCTTCACCATTAACACCAGGGAGGTCATCTCCTAGAAGAGGAAAGGATAACTAATACACACAGTAAAGTACAATTTCCTCTAAATGCACACAGAAATCACAGTCAGTCTGGGGCTGGTTGCACCCTTGCTCACCAGGTCCCCAGTAAGACTCCCCACTGGCACAGCTATAGGGTCCAGGTCTCAACCTAACTGGGCAAGCTAAAGCCTCCAGTACCCTCTCTGTCCAAATAGTGCTTTGTGTCCCTGCCAAGTAGCTAACACAATGCACACACACTCTTTGAGATAAGTATTTATACAACTTCACAGACACTCCTGGGAAAGGCTGACACAGATTCTCCAACTGTGCCCCTTTACCCAGACTATATGGTAGTAATTACTGCCACCACCCAGTTAATAATATCAGCTACTAAAAGGCCCTTAAAAGGGTGTCCAATTATTACTGTGAAATATTAATATCCAATGGTAGTATGACTAACAGTCAAGGCTTACTTTAGAGTGGCCTATTACAATAACCTCTATAAATATGCAATGTACTGTAGAGCTTATCTCTATACAAATCAGCCACAGGTAGAAGGTTTTAAAAATATTTAATAATAAATAATTAATACATAAGATAAAACTACTACACCACAGAGATATCTAAGAGTTCAGAGATCACACAGAAACTTAAAATAATGCAGTAGGACAGGTCTGATTTCAACGAAAAATACCTAATTAATCTTTACTAGCTTTAACTATTCCTACAAGAAATCATAGAGCTAAAACTTACTTGTGAGCATAAGGCAGAGTGCTGGTAAGTTAGATGTCAAAAGTCAAAATGCTTCCTAGTCTCTTGTGAGAAATAGTATTTAAACATTACTAACAAACATGTCTCTAAGGCCCTCCCAAAATTACATCATTTTTGACACTTAGGTTTTCTCAGTATTCATATTGCATCATCTTAACACCGGGTCTGAGTTCTCAGGCCACAAACTGCACTATTTAGCGATCTAACACCTCCTCAGAAACTTACAACAATACAAGACATTTCACATGTATATGCTAGCAGAAACCAGAGTAATAAAGCACATTCCACATCTAAATTCTAGTCATAAACATTAGCTTTAAAACAATGGGCATAAAACCTACATCCAGCCACAGTGGAGCTGAATTCTAACATGAAAGGATCACAACATGCTTCACTGGGGCAGTAGAGTGCAATGTTGTCACATATTTTGTAGTTCCACATTTCACAGTGTTCTTTTACACTCAAGAAAACATGCCTGTATTTTACGTTTATTTATGCAGAATTATGTATCAAATTCTATTTGACTAGGCTGGCAGCCTTCGCCCATCTCTCCCCAATCATCACAAGGTATATCACACACACTGCTCTACATCCTCCCTCTTTACTGAGCTGTCTCATATAAACAATATTTCAATAGGCATGTAATTATAAAGACACTAATAAAAAACAGTCACATCCAGGTTGCCATGTATCAGGAAGTAGGTTTCAAGATGCGACCTGATCTCGTGACATAATAGCTAGGACTGGGTTTAGCAACAGGGACAGTCACTGGGGAATATTCTGCTTGAAGAGTCTCAGGGATTTTCTCAGGACTGGGGATTGCTAATGGAATGGCCTCTGGAACAGGAACATTGGCCACGTCACTTTAAGAACTAGAGTCTTTGTCATAGACAGGATGCTGTAAAACTGGTTTGGACATTGGTAACAAATGCTTCCGATTTTGTCTGAATTCCATTCCTTATGATTCTACAATGTATGATTCCAGCTCTTGACACAAACATTTTACAAATTCAGTGCAATCAAAACTTTCTGACGTCTGCATTCTCACTATCTTCCCTTTTTGTAAAGAACTGAGTATGTTTGCTGGGTTTATCATAGTAAAACTTTTGGGACAAATGCTTTTTCAACAGTTGGGCTTTTACTGCTTTGTTTTTCTTAGCACATGGAACCAACAAATTACTGCTAATTGGTAGTGTAGTTCTGGTTTGTCTCAACATAAGTCTCTGAGCAGGTGAACCAAGATGTTTATCACCCGGAATGTTTCTGAGATTTAACAAGTTGAGAAAAACATTGTTATTTTCATGTCTGGATTTCCCTAACAGCTGTTTTGCACTTTGAACTGCACGTTCAGCCAAGCCATTTGACTGAGGGTATATAGGACTACTCATGATATAAACAAAGTCCCATGCTTCTGCAAATTTCTTGAACTGCTGACTTGTAAACTGAGCACCATTGTTACATGGACATAAATTTTTTGCTCTCTCCAAAATTAGTAGTCAGTACTGTAAGTTTGGTTAGAAGGTGAAGCAGGTCAGTCAATCTCCACTTACCAAAGAGTATAGTAACACACCACCACAAGTTGACCATTCCTGTTAAAGTAATCTGTGGCTACTACTGTCAAAATCGATGGTTCTTTCTGGACTGATGGTTCTTGGTGTATGTTCTTGTATACGTTATTGTACTTAAGATACTGAAAATGATCTCTACTTTCTCTATCTTCTAAGCAGGCAGGCCAAACAACTCCTCCTCTCCTTCTTTGCAGAATCTCTTCCTCTGACCACGATGCAAAATCTTAATATACTCTTGTTGCAAAGACCTTGGAACAATCACCTTAGGACTTTTCATGATGATGATATTGTCTGACAAAATCTCATCTTTGTAAGGAAAATATGATTGCACTTCTACTGGTAAACAAGATTGCTTTGAAGACCATCCTTGACTGATAAAAAGGTTTAGCTTCTGGAGAATTGGATCTAAAGCTGTGTGAGTTCTGAGCTCATCAAGACATGTGGAAGAAAAATGTCTTACTTCCATGACCTCAGAATCAAGTTGCTCATTGTCATGCTGTTCTGTGTTTTTTCTGGGCAATCTCAATAAAGTATCAGCAAGATAAAGAAGTTTGCCTTTTGTGTAAACAAGACTAAAATTGTACTTTTGCAATTTGAACATTATACTTTGCAGTCTAGCTGGAGCTGTATGCATAGGCTTTCTCAAAATAGTAACTAAAGGTTGGTGGTCAGTTTTGATCTGAATAGGTCGACTATAGATAAAATCATGAAACTTTGAACATGCAAGCACAATGGCCAAAAGCTCTTTCTCAATTTGGGCATATTGCATCTTAGTCTGGGTAAGAGTTCTAAATGCATAGGCTACAGATCCTCCCTCTTGAAGATTGACTGCACCTAGACAAAACTTAGAAGCATCACAGGAAAGAGTAACTAGTTTGTGAACATCATAGTATCTGGGAATTGGTGGAGTAGCAATATTCTCTTTCAGGATATCAAATACTCTTTGGTGCTGTTCTGACCATGACCAAATTATATCTTTGCATGTCAGTTCTCGGAGCGGTGCTGAAAGTTGGCTTAAATCTGGAATGAACTTGACTAGATAGTTGACCATACCAAGAAAATCTTGTAAGGCTTGGACTTTGTCTGAAGCTGTTATCTCGATAATTGCTGTTTGCTTGGAAGGCTCTGGTCATAAGCCTAAAATATAAACAAGTGACCAACATAAGTAACTTCTCATAGCCTGAATTTGCACTTCTGTGGATTCAGCTTAAGATTCACTTGACGTGCTCTTTCCAGAACTTTCTTGAGGTTTCTGTTATGTTTGACTTCACCATTGCCTCCTAATAGAATATCATTGACTATAATAGCACATGGATATCCTGAAATTGACTCCATTGCATGCCGAAAGACTTCACTGGCATAATTTATTCCAAATGGCATTCTCAGAAATCTGTATCTTCTAAATGGTGTACCAAATGTTGTTAACTATGAAGATTTTCGGTTAAGCAAAATTTGCCAAAATAAACTCTTTGCAGCTAAGACAGAAAAAAACAGTGGCATTTGGTATGAGGGCAGCAACTTCTTTGACTGTGCACATTGGATGATGAGGTCTTTTTAGTGCTTTGTTCAAATCTCTTGGAGCAATACATATTCTGATATCATCTGAGCTTTTCTTATGAGCTACTACCCATTCAGTAGGTTCTTCTACTGGACAAATTACTACTAGCTGTACCATTGTGTCTAGCTTCATAGAGCACACAACTGGTAGTCTGCCTAGTTTGTCTGCAAAAATATCAGCATACTCAGACAAGAAAGTTTGGGCAAAATTTGAGCTGTTGTCATTCAGGCTTACATGGTGAACTTCTTTATTAAATGAAAGCAGTCCCATTTTCAAACTGTCTCTGAAGCCTAATAATGACTGCATGTGTCTCCTGACTAGGAAAAATTGCAAGTCATAGCTGTTCCCAGCAAATAACATGAAAGCACTACTGAGCCTTTGGTTTGAATCTCTTCACCACCATAAGCAAGAAGTTTTGCACACTTTGTAAAATCAAGTTATTCTGCAGCTTTTACTCTAGCAAACGTTTCTGCTGACATAACATTGCACTTTGAGCCAGTATCTACTTTGAGCTCTACAGGACTCCCATTAATCCAAAAAGTACAAAATATCTCATTCTTTGCCCACAAATCTACTGCATTGACTGTTTCACCAAGCACAGGCACACCATCAACATAAAAAAGTAGGGTTGCAGCTTTCCAGTTGATCAACTTGCCTCTTGGAATGCCCTCTTTTAATAAAATAATGTGCCTTATTTGATTTACAAAACCTTTTGAAATGATTCCACTTATTGCAAGAATGACACTGATGACCAAAAGCTAAGCACTTTTCTCTTTTGGGTTCATTATTAGCACCACAATTACAACAGTTGACTATAAAGCTGGGTGGGGGCATGTTTTGACTTTGCTGATTCACCCCTGTGCTTCACTGAGCATGCTCTGGAATTTGCTGGAAAGACTTGAGTTTCTCAGGGACTGTTACAGGACCTGCAGTAGCTGCCATGTGCTTGGGTCTATTTCTTTTAACCACATTCTGCAACCACATACTATCAACATGAACTCTGTCACTGCACCTTCTGCAGCTATTCTCATTTGTAAACATACTTGGGGTGCCTTTCTGTAAGCTCGTATATTTCACAAATCTCAGTGGCTTTATTCAAAGTCAAATCACTATCTCGAAGCAAAATCTTTCTCACTGTGTCATTATTAACACCACATACAAGCCTGTATTTTATCAACTCATCTCTCAAATCACCAAATCTGCATGTTTTAGCCGTGTTTCTCAAGTCAGTTACATATGCTGCAAAAGTTTCACCAGGCTTTTGATCCCTTGTGTAAAATAAGTGCCTTTCCATTTTAATATTCATTTGGGTGTTACACATTTCTCTAAATTTACGTTTTAAGCATTCAGGGTCTTCCCTTGTTTCAGCCAGTACCACTATATGGTGGTCTTCCCCCTCCCCTGCAAGCACAGCAGGTGCATACACAAATGAATGCTCTCTTTCAATGGCCTCTGACCCAATGCCTTTATATGTGTGTCTTTATCAGAAAAAGCAGCCTGTATGAAAATATATTCCTGCTCAAACATTCTCCAATTTTCTGCAATAGTTTTATCAAACACAAGCTGTGCATATCTACGAAATCCTTCTGCCATGCCCACAGATTATAGTAAAACACAATGCAAAATTGGCCCTTGTAATTATGTACAAACATTCACACACACCAAGTACTTGTAATAATAATCAAATGCACAATAAACTCTTTGAAATACTGTACTCTGTGAAATATGCTTTGAAATAACTGTACTGTGTGAAATATTCTTTGAAATGGCCATACTTTGCAAAATAACTGCAGTGTAATACTGCACACACACTTGCGAACATTTTGCACACTTCAGTTATTTTGACTAGCTTTAGTTAATACAAAATGTAGCACATAGCAAAAAAATGGTTGTTTTTCCTTTTTTCTACATTTTATGCAATTTGGATATTGTTTCAAACTTGTCATAGTTATTTTGAATATTTTTATCAATATGTAGCAGTTTTGGACATTTTGTTTAATAAAAAAAATAATTTTGAGATTTCTGAATGCTTTGTTTTATATTTATAGTGAAAGAAATCATTTAACCAAGTTTTAATACCTAGAATTTGTTTCTGGCCTATTTTGCGAGTTGTTTGAGCAGCAGGGATGATCCACTCCTGTATATTCCTCTAACACTAACTGGTCGCCTCATGGCTGTACCTCTGGATCCCATTCTGACACCATATTGCTCTTCTTATGTGCTTTAAGAAGACATTGACGCTCGGGTGTTCATTTAAGTAGTTTATTGTATACAAATACATCAGGATGGATGGCATGAATATTAAACTTAAATGAATTATCTAACTGACTGACTACATACTTGCATGCTCACACTCTGGTTGCACACTCAAAATGGCACTCTTGATTGCACATGCTCAGTCTTTATATGCTTGTGCTGACTCACTGGAAAGCTTCTTAAAGGTATATCACACACACTGATCTACAATTACCACTGCCTCTAATTGGAAAGGCCATTTATTCTTCAACTTACCTTTTCAAACAGGTGTGGTCACCTCAGACTGGTCTTACAGTCTCACCAGTAACCAGTACATGATCCACTCTAGTGTAGTACTTCCTGTTAGTGAGTCACCCATTCTTGAGATATCCAGGTACAGAAATTTGAGTAATATAACTAAAGGCCATTAGATGATGGAGTAATGTATATTTAAATATGTAAACTACTCTGTCATCACCTCATCTCATCATCATACATACCTTTTGAGCTGAAAGATTTATCTTTGCCCAGCTATGTGCAAAATCAAGATGTATTCGATCCACTTTTTGCAAAACTGTGCAATTTTCACTGGGAATATTTTTTTCATTTATTTTGAAAGGCATTGATCACACTTGTTCTCAATAAATCATCATTAAATTAAAAGAGTCCAGAGAATTATCATCCAGTTTTGAACTTTATTTTATGGAAAGTATTATTGAAAGATGATCATGGCACATCCTGAAGCTTTTTCAACTTCTTGTGACATGTTACATCCATTTCATTTAGGCTTCAGTAGTGGATGTTCTACTGAGACTGCCTTCATCAGAGTGGTGAATGATCTCTGCTATTTTCTGGGTCTGATCTCTCAGCTGTATTTGTCATTATGAACCATGGGATCCTGCATTAAAGTTTGCAAATCTACTATGCTATCTATTCTATAGTACTTATCTGGCTTACCTCTTATCTCTTGAGAATTTTGTAGAAGATTGTTTCTGGTACTAATTTATCCGCTAACTAATCTCTTCAGTATGGGGTTCCACAGGGTTATATGTTGGCCTCTATGCTGCTGCTTACAGTGATTCTTTTCACCTACAGACATCATCTGAGGGAAAAGCTTAATGTACTGCTGTCTGCTAGTGATTCAAAACTTTACTTCTCTTTTCCTTAAGGTAGTATGTCCTCCTGGTTGACACACTAAAAATGTCACTGCAATTCTAGACTAGATTACGGGTAGCAATCTTTTGTTCAGACCACAGAAGACTAAGGATATGTATTTTCTGCAACCTTCAGATCCCCCACTGATCCATATATTGCTCTTGAGGTTATGTTCTGCAAAAATAGTTTGGAAATGTTATCATGGTGTGATGGCCTCTCTACCCCAGGCAGGTAATCAAGGAGCCTAAATCCTCACCGCTGACACCAGTGAGAGACAGTCACTAACAACAGGAATGGATTTACACAGTATTTTAAGATGCAGCACTCTGTATCAAGCACAATTTCCCCCAAGAGCACACAAAGAACACTCTCCAGACCTGGGACTGGACTTTCTGTCAATCCAGATCCCAAACAAGACTCACTTCGGAGCACTGTGTCCCAGTTCCAAGTAGCTGACACACCCACATCTGGGTATTTGATTTTCAAACACACTCCTAGGAAAGGCTGGTACAGATTTACTAACTGTATCCCCTTCTGCCCAGACTATATGGTAACTATGCTGCCACCAGTCAAATACTCTCAGGCTCTTACAACAGTATCCAATTATATTGAATAAAATCAATACTAACATAAATAGTATAGTGTAACCAAAGCAGCCAGGCTTTTTAGAGTAGCCAGTCTGTCAATAAAATAAGCACAAGTACTCTCAAGATGTTAAAAGTACTCTCTCTCAGCCACAATGAAAGGTATAAAAATATTTAATAATAAATAATAAAATAAAAAACATGAGAATACTAAATATCTAAGTACAATAAACACCAAGGTTTCAAACACAGGAGAAATAAAAATAACACTGCAGGACAGATTCAAACAAATGCAGAAAAATACTACTTAACTAATCTCACTGTACTTCCTATCCAAAGAATAACTGTTCCTTAGCTAACTTAATTAATACAGCAAGGCAAGATAGGATGCTGAGATGCTTACTTCCACAAGGCAAGGTAATGAGCTTATAACATCTAACTAACTCAAAAACTGTCTGTGATAACTGTCATGGATTTTTATGTCAGGTTCCAAAGAAAACAAAACAATTTGCTGTGTGAGTTCCATCCTCTCAGTGCTGTTTATAGAATTGCATCACATTTGATCACCTGACTCTGGTACAATACACATTCAGAGCTTTGCTAAGATCTGTTGAAGTATTTGAAAATTGTAGAACAATTTCAAAAACTTCTATTCTTCCCTTTCATAATTCTTTGTTTAAACATATACATTTAATCAGTTATAATAACACTGTTGATACATTTTTAACACAAGCATCTGTACAAGTCAGTGTGATAGTCAAACGACACCAAACTATCTACAAAACTCAAGCTAACCATGCTAGCACATGTAACACATGCACTGCCCCACTCTCCCTGGCACAGATGACAATACCTCACATCATCACATCTCCCCACTTTGAAGACTCAAGCTAGTTTTTCAAGTGACCCTGGAAAAACATTCCTTGAGAGAAATGGGCCTGTCTGGGAACACATTAACCCTTACCCTCTCTTGACAGTCCATCACATTGGCATTGCTGACCACACAACAGTGCTGTACTGTCATGTCATATGCCTGCAACCCTATGGTCCACCTTAATAACTTTGCATTTTGTTGGCTGACTGTAGGTAGCCATGTTAAGGGATTTTGGTCTGAAACCACAGTGAATTTTCTTCCATACAGATAAGGCTGGAGTTTCTGCAGTTCTCCTACTATGGCTAGCTATTCTTTTTCTACAGCTGTATAACATTCCTCCCTTGGTTGGAGTCTATGGCTGAGATATACAACTGGGTGCTCTTCTACCTCTGAGGAAACTTGGCTGAGTGCAGTCCCCACCCTATGGTTTGAAGCATCCACCTGCACAACAAATTCTTTGCTATAATTTGGACTGGCTAACACAAGGGGTTCTCCCAAAGCCCCTTTAAGCTTTTGGAATGTCTGCTCACAGGCTGGGGTCAACAGTACCTTATCTGCCCTGTTTTTCCCTGTCATGTCTGTGAGGGGAGCAGCTATTGTACTATAATTGGGAAGTAACTTTCTGTAGTACCTCGCTGTCCCAAGAATGCTCTCAACTGCTTTGATTAGGCCACTGTGGCAGGCTCTGGCCTAATCATACCACTCCCCACTACATGTCCAAGGTAGGAGACTTCTACCATACTTACCTGACACTTACTGGGATTATTGGCCAATCCTGCCTTTTTCAATCTACCCATGACCTCCCTGACATGCTGAAGGTGCTCATGCCAGGAATGGCTGTAAATGCCAGTATCATCCAGGTAAACAAGGGCATAATCTCTTGCTCCTGCTAGGATACAATCTATCAGCCTCTGGAAGGTCGCAGGGGCATTTTTCATACCAAAGGGCATCATAGTGAACTCTTATAATCCAAAAAGAGTCACAAAGGCTGACCTTTCTCTAGTGATGAGAGTCAAGGGCACCTGACAGTAGCCCTTTGCCAGACCAATAGTGGTTAGATACTTAGCTCCACCCAGCTGCACTAAGGCTTCATCTGTCTTAGATATGGGGTAATCATCTGACTCTGTGTGACTGTTTACTTTTCATTAGTCCATGCAGAATCTGATGCTACAATCTTTATTTGATACCAGCACCACTGGGGAGGCCTAAGGACTGCTGGATTACCCCCAGTTCCAACATTTCCTGTATCTCCTCCCTCAGAGTCTGTCTGACTCACTCAGGCACCCTGTAAGGGGCCTGCTTGATAGGCCTTTAGGGACCTGTATCCACATGGTGCTACTGGGTGCACCCAGGTTTCCCAGTGAACATGCCCCAAACCCCTGCAACACTGTTCAAATTTCTCGACCGGTTAGGGGATAGCCTCTGGGATATTGCTACCCCTTCCACAGAGGTGTCAGTCTGAGCCTCACTGATGAGCTCAGTCACCAGATATCCCTCAGACTCCTCCTGCCATCCACTGCAAGTACTCATCACAAGGGCCTCCCTCTCATGGCAAGTCTTCATCATGTTAATATGGTACAATCTGTGCCCCTGCTTCCTGCCTATCAGGTTTACCATATAATTAATGTCACTGACCTTCCTTACCACTTTAAAGGGTCTCTCCCAAGCTGCCTGCAGCTTATTGTGTCTGACAGGAATGAGCACCATAACCTGCTGGCCCACAGCATACTCTCAAGCATGAGCATTCCTATCATACCAGACATTTTTCTGCTGTTGGGCTCCTGCCAGGTTCTCCTTGGCCAAGCCCATGAGCTCCCTAAACCTTGTCCTGAGGTTTAGGACATATGCCACAATAGATTCCTTGTGGGATTCACACTCACCCTCCCACTCATCACAAATCAGATCTAGAGGTCCTATCACCCTATGCCCATAAGCAACTCAAAGGGTAAAAATCTGTGGATTCCTGGGGTACCTCTCTGCATGCAAACTACAGATGGGGCAAATATTGTACCACTCTCTCCTAAACTGGTCTGCAAATGCCCATAGCATGGTACTTAATGTAGAGGTTAACCTCTCCACAAGACCATAAGTCTGGGGATGGTAGGGGTGGTCTTTAGGTGCTTCACCCCACAACACTTCCACAGAAAAGCCAGCAGGTCTGACATGAAATTGGCACCTTTGTCAGTCAATATTTCTCTCAGGAAACAAACCCGCCTGAAAATCTCTAACAAAGCATTTGGCACCTTCTCTGCCTCAATGGAAAACAGAGCCACTGCCTCAGGGTATCTAGTAGCATAATCTCCTACCACCAGGATATACTTCTTCCCTGTGGAACTTGGGGTACTCAGAGGCCCCACAATATCCATAGCTACCCTCTAAAATGGCTCATCAGTCAGGTAAAGGCATTAACAGAGCTTTGACCTTGCCCCCTGCCTTGTCTACCTTTTGGCACTGGTCACAGGTCCTGCAGTACCCTGTTACATCCCTTGCAATCCCAGGCCAATAAAAGTACTGCATAATACATCTTTTGGTATGCTTTATGTCCATATGACCTGAGAAAGGAATATCATGGGCTATGGTTAGAAGTGCCTAGATGGTAGGCTATGGGCACTAGCAACTGCGGTATTATCTCACCATCTAGCCCTCCATCATGGGTCCACTCTCTGTACAGTAACCCTTTGTTCCAGTATACAGACTCCCCTTTTCCTTGACCATCAGGTGTCTCCTTAGCTACCACCCTCAAGCCTTCTAAGGTATAGATACCACCCTCAAGCCTCCTAAGGTAGTGTCCAAAAGCTGAGCCTGTCTCAACTCTACTTTTGTGAACCTCTCTCAACTTCCCTTCCACAGGAAGCCTAGTATCTTCTGACATTCCTCACTGTCAGCCTGAATACTACCACTCACCTCTGTCCTTGCAGTCACTGTATCCACAGGAACATCAGTACCTATCAGCAGTTGTGGCTCACTTCCAGCTCACTGGTACAAGGAAGCTCCCTCCCTGAAATAGCCACATCACCAATCCCAGCTTCAGGTCCAGGGTCTGTCTGGGTCTCCACCAGGCTACCAGACCCACATGCTTGTCTCCAAGCCTGACTGCATGTAACTGCATGCACACAAGGTACTCCATTATCAAAATCATTCCCTACCAAGACATCATAAGGAATATCCTCAAACACAGCTACCTGCTTGCTTCCTTTTCCATCCTCCCAGTCAAGGTGAACCCTGGCCAAAGGTATTTGGAATGGGATCACTCCTAAAGCTCTGATTGGAGTGGACTGCCCAAGCAATTACTGATCCTCTTTAACCACTGCAGGCTTCACAATAATTATGTCAGAGGCTGTGTCTCTCTTAGCAGTGGCCTGTCTTCCATCCACTAAGATAGTATACAAACTCTGGTGATAGTTTGTTACCCTGTTGTCTCCAGACAACTTACTACTGGCACACTGTTATTCCCACTTGCTGGCTCCTTCATCTTTTGTTCCTCACCTTGCTTCAGTGGACACTTGTATGCTACATGGCCCCTCTGGTTACATTTAAAACATCTAACCACTGATCCTGGCCATGTATCTGAACTAGTGGGTTCCCCTGTTACTGGTAGACTCTGTTGGGGTGATTTAGGCTGCCCACCATGGGTCCCCTTATACCCATGGGCAGCACTGGGTATCCTCTTCTTGTGCAGTGATGCCCTGCTTGCTAAGTAGAGATCCCCTTTTCTCCCCAGCTCATCTGCAGAGTTACATTCACTGTCTGCCAACCAGATTCTCATGTCCTCAGGCAAAGTACTAAGGGCTTGTTCCCTCACCAAAAGGTCTGCCAGTCTTTCAAAAGTGGTAAAATGACACCCACTTACCCACCTATGGAAATGAGTTTAACTCAGCAAAATAATCTCTTACACTTTCATTTGCATTACGTCTATGCTCATGAAACTTTTTCTCTAAGCTTCAGGTGTTAAGTTATAACACAATAAACATTGTTTTATTCTCTCATAGTTTAAACAGCCAGTATCAGACAATTTAGAAACAGCAGTTACAGCTTTACCATGGAGTAAGGGGATCAGGAACCATACCCAGAGCTCTTAGTCAACATTATACTGTTTACATGCTCTTTCATATATATGAATAAAACTATCAAAATCATCCCCCTCAAATTGTGGAAGAAATTTACTAACCTTTTATTTCTTCTGGGGTCTGGTTATTCCCTTCCCTATTACCTCCATGACCCTGATAAAGATTCAATATCTCCCTCTTGTGTTGTCGCTGCTTCTCTTTTTCTTCAACCTCCAATCACCACAATCTCTCATTTTCTTTGATCTCCAAATGAGGCAGTCTTTCTTAGGTCTCATGCTGACACTGCTCCTTTTCTTCAGTCTCATGTTGATGCTGCTTCTCCTTTTCTTCACTCTCCCAACTCTGCAGTCTCTCTTCAGTCTCCAGTTCATGCTGATACGGTTTCTCCTTTTCTTCTGCCTCCAAACATCACAATCTCTCTTTGGTGTCCACATCATGCTGATGCTGCTGCTCCATTTTTTTCAGCCTCCAAACATTTGGCCTCCATTTCAAGTCTCTTTAACTCCAGATGGATTTTTAAGTCCTCTGAGTAAAAGGTAAACTGTCCTGTTTCTGAAGACTGCACAACCCCAACACCAGACTCGTTGTCCTCCTGGCCACTGGTCCATCCTGCAGTTGTGATTAAAGCTTGAAATCATGTCTTCTTTAGTC
This sequence comes from Protopterus annectens, assembly GCF_019279795.1. Classification (NCBI taxonomy): domain Eukaryota; kingdom Metazoa; phylum Chordata; order Ceratodontiformes; family Protopteridae; genus Protopterus; species Protopterus annectens. Next base: position 384,013,154 of record NC_056739.1, read on the forward strand.
CGGTTAGCATGCACCAGTCTTTTGGCTTCACACACCTTGGCCAACTGGTTCTTTGTGGGCTTACCATAATCCTCTGCTGACATCCTTGCCTGTTTTCCCTGACTAAATTAAACTAACAAAAATAAAACTGTTGTGAAAATGAAACTCTGACTGTTTATCTTGTGGCTGTTGAGAGTACATACACCTTCAGTGACAACTGCCCACAGACTACTGAAGTTCAATTAATATGCCACCATTCTGACACCAATATCTGATGGCTTCTCTACCCCAGGCCAGTAATCAAGGAGCCTCAATTCTCACCACTGACACCAGTGAGAGACGGTCACTAAAATCAGGAATGGATTTACACAGCATTTTAAGATGTTTTCCCCAAGAGCACACAGGGAACATTCTCCAGACCTGGGACTGGACTTTCCGTCTCTCCAGATCCCAAACAAGACTCACTCTGGAGCACTGAGTCCCAGTTCCAAGTAGCTGACACACCCACATCTGGGTATTTAATTTTCACACACACTCTTGAGAAAGGCTGGTACATATTTACTAACTGTACCCCTTCTGCCCAGACTATATGGTAACTATGCTGCCACCAGTCAACCAGTCTCAGGCTTTTACAAGGGTGTTCAATTATACTGAGTAAAATCAATACCAACGTAAATTGTAGAGTGTGACCAAAGCAGTTAGGCTTTTTGGAGTGGCCAGCGTATCACTAAAATAAGCACAAGTACTCTCAAGACATTAAAAGTATTCTCTAAAAGACCAGCCATAATGAAAGATGTAAAGATATTTAATAATAAATAATAAAATAGAAAATATGAAAATACTAAATATCTATGTACAATTAACACCAGAGCTGCAATCACAGAAGAAATAAAAATAACAGAGTTGGGCAGATTCAAACAGATGCAGAAAAACACTACTTAACTAATTTCTCTGTAGTTCCTGACTGTCTAAAGAATAACTGTTCCCTGGCTAACAGCAAGGCAATACTAGCAAAAGCAACACTTCCACGAAAAAACTGTTAAAACACCACTGAAACAGTTGTGGGAATCCAACTAGGGTAGAATTACTGGACAAACAGGTCAATGACCATTCAAAAAACCAGGCTGGAACGGGTAGCTAAAATAGAACCACAAATTTATTAAAAAAATTTTTAACAGCAAGGCAAGATAGGATGTTGAGATGCTTACTTCGAGAAGACAAGGTGATGAGCTTCTAACTTGTAACTAACTAACTAACTAACTAACTAACTAACTAACTAACTAACTAACTAACTAACTAACCAACTAACCAACTAACTAACCAACTAACTAACTCAACAACTGTCTGTGATAATTGTCATAGATTTTTATATCAGGTTCCAAAGAAAACAAAACAAAACAAGCTGCTGTTCAAGTTCCATCCTCTCAGCTGGTTACAGAATGATTTCACATTCGATCACCTGACTCTGGTACAATACACATTCAGAGCTTTGCTAAGATCTGTTGCAGTATTTGAAAATTATAGAACAATTTCAAAAAAACTTCTACTCTTCCCTTCCAGAATTCTTTGTTTAAACGTATACATTTAATCAGTTTTAATAACACTGTTGATACATTTTTAACACAAGCATCTGAACAAGTCAATGAGACAGTCAAATGACACAACTATCTACAAAACGCCATCTAACCATGCTGGCACTTCACGCATGCACTGCCCCATTCTCCCTGGCACAGATGGCAATGCCTCACACCATCACACACTAATTTATTTGGGATTTATTTTATATGACCAGCTGACAACTGTAAACCAGGTGTCAGCTGTTTTCAGACCTTCTTTATTTCATCTGCAAAATATGCATATCAAGCACTTTGCACCTTCAGAGGATCACTCTACAGTTGTGCATTATTTACTCCCATTGCATATGAACTGTTGCAGTACTGTTTACACAGGGTGCATAATGGATAAGACCAGGTCCATCTTAAGACAGTGCAGAGGACATTTATGGAGTTGCTTAATTGTATCGCATGCTATTCTTATGTAACACTGGTCCTGTATCATTCACATTGGCTGCCATTGACTTTTAAATTAGTAAAAGGTACTGATTCTTACTTATCAGTCCCTACAGGGGAATGATTCCATTTACATAAAAGTCATTGATACCCTATCAGCCATCTCAGCTGTTCTACTTATTTCTTGCTAGACCAGCAAAAGGTGCAGTAAGCAACTGAGTTCTCCAGGTTCAAATACAGGCTCCCCATCATAGCCATAGCCTCTTGATAAAAAAAAAATCATCTACTCCATAGCCCATTCAAAACAAAATCCTCTGGTTCATTTCCAGTTCTCCCCTCAACCATAGCACCACTGCATTACCCTCTCCTGAGCCATATGACTTCCTGTCACCTACAGAGTTGAGTAACTCCTAGGGTTTCTTCTTTTCAAACTACCTCTTCCAGGTGCTTTCCTGCCAGTTGCTGCCAAACTCCATAATAAAACCACCCACTACAACCCCCCAACTTCTCATATTTGATTCCCTCACTCCAGACCCCCAAACCAAACTGCCCCACACCAGCCACTCTTCTCTCCTTACACCTGTACTCCAGCAATCACATGTCTTAACCAAAAAGAAATTTCTTTCCCTACTTCAAGTACAACTGCAAAGAAACCGCCATCAAAAATGTGACTACAAATGCTTTTCCACTAGACACATAACCTAGCTTAACTACTCTCTCCCCTACATCACTTCTGCCCTATATTCTCAACTGCTGCTCTCCCATATTTACTACTAAAATTAATCCACATTTCTCTTTCTTCTCTGCTAATAAAAATTGCTATTTGTTTCAATAGTCTGCCTGAACGTTGTACCTTCTGTGATTACTCCATGTTTATGAATCAATGCTGTTTTATTTTACTTTTTGTTTGTTTGTTTATTAATTTATTTCTTTTTTTATGAATTTCTTCACCCGGGCTGTGCCTGTAAATGGTGTCTTGTGACAGCTATACTACCAGTAAACATTTTCATGAACTTAATAGCTGTTTTTAATTTACCATTGATTTATGAGTAATATACTATGCTTCACAAAAGTAAGATTTTGCTCTTTCCTTACCGACTAGCTTCTGGGTCCATGTGACTAAAGTCCTGCCTGTAGAGTTATATGAAACTGAAAAAGCTGGTTCCAGCACAACCAACCAGGTTTTGTGGATTAGGTTATTTGCCTGCAATGTTTTGTCAGTGTTTCACACTCAGAAAGATAACAGGAATGTTCCCAAGTTCCTGGGAATTTTTTATAGATCCAAAGAGGATAAGCAAGGCTCCTTGACATACATTTATTTGTAACTTGTCTGACTTTGGATCAGTTCCACTCTTGGGTGGAATTTGCATTTAATTCCTTTCTCCTTTACGTAGTTAGGTACAGACGTTCTGGGACATAGTGTTCCATTTACAGACATGCTGTCATATTCTCACTGTTCTTTAATGGTCATTCTTGCTATAGTAAATGTATCAGAACCTTCTGGAATGAAGCAGAGACTCTGAGCTACTTACCTTGTGATGCTTGTAATTCTAGTACTACATGATGAACAGGAAGATAAAAAAAGAAACCTTAGAGGGTAGAAATTCACTTTGGACTAAAGTAGGTACTTATCTTCATTAATTCAGTGAATGAAGATTAATGATAGATTACATTAACTGAACATGAAGGAAAGTTTAGCATGGAAAGCATGTTAGTTTTCCTAAGTTTGGGATAGCTGCTTAAACCTAAATGGACACAGGATATTTCACTTTTATTCTATTAGAAACGTTTATTTCTAGTGAAATTTTAAGGTAATTTGTAATGATGAGATATTATGTGTAACTAGCTGCATTTCATTAACACGTGCTACAGAACATGGATGAGTACTGATCCCTTCACCCTGCTCCAAGTTTCTCTTTTCTTCCATCCCTCCCTCCTATTCTGATGTTAAAACTGTGTTACAGAAATAACCAGGCATTCATTAAAAACAGGTTTGTAATTTTCTTTGACAATTCTTTCACAGTGCAACAGTGAACAAATGCTATTCAACAAGGAGCAATTAAGAAGCACAGTATAACCACAGGTTTATGTAAACGTTCTAGCTAATCAGCCCCAGGCAGCTAACATGGCACGAACTGAACCTGAATGCCACATTGTTTCTGGAAGCTGATTAAATTGAACATTAACATAACCCTTTGTTATTCTGATTAGGTTGGATTTTAATTTAGATTTCCACTAACATATGATTCTAGTTATTCTCGACATTTGATTTAAAATAGTTTCTCTACAGGAGGCATATTTTACCTGAAAAAAATAAATAGCAAAATAAAGGCTTATAATTGTACTTTTCAAATCAGTTTGCAGTCACCTACGTGAGAGTTAACATCTTACCAATCTCTGTTTAAATTTAACTGCTGGAAAACAATAAATACAATAAACTTAAAATTTGCTCTGTCTAAAGTCTGTCAAGAAAATAGAATATTTCAGAAAAAAGTAACATAAAGTAATCAGAACATTGTTTCTTTAAATTTGCAGTCCAGTGATAAAGTTGTGGAATTTTAAATACAGCAATATAACTGATAGAGCAATGTTAGAAAAATGATAACCATTAAGACTGCAGCATTGCTGAGATAATTGTAATATAACAGGGTGCAATAAACAAGCAAAATCAGAATGTGTTATTTCAGTGCAATCTAGAAAGTACTCTGCATGATAAAATGGGTTGATATTTTTGAAATGTCTGTCTTCTTACATGTTTTACATACATATAGCACTGTTCTTACTTAGAAAAGGTAAGGGACAGGGATGGCCAAGTTAAATGAAAAATTAGTACTACTACACCAATTTTTTCAATATATCTATAAGGTTTGTGCAACTTTAATTTGACATATTTGGTCTATATGACAAATATTCCCCAAAGGGAAAGTCTCTCAATTCTGATATATGGGTGGGACTAAATAAAAGGACATATTAACTGTCTGATGAGTAAATTATTCCTAATTATAGAAGTAAGATAACTGATGACTGATGGCTTTTCCCCCCAAATTTTCCTTATAATATGGGGTAATCCATCTGTAGCTGTTCTGTTTAGGACTGCATCTGATACACCTCTAGAGTTATCAGGGAGGCTACATCATCTACAGAGGATGATGTATGGTGTGTATAAACTGATCACTAATGCTGTCCATCATTTTGATTTCAAATTTAGCACGAAACAACTCATATTTACCATATCAGTTGGTGAAACCATTCCTTTTTGAAATTTAACAGGAACTTAGTAAAAGAAATAGTTAAAATACAAAGACAAGATGATCAATATGGGGGGAGAACCATCCAACTAGAAGTTAAAACACTAAGAGAAAATAAATTAAGGGGTGGGGGTACACCACCCAACAGAGTAGTACCACTGACAATACAGCTTGGATTTAGCCAAGGGAATATTTCAAAGGAAAATAACATCCTGAAATTCCCTATCCTGTAAGGCCAGTCTGACCACTGACGTTTGCTGGGGAAGGGGGAGTGGCAAAGCTGATACTGCAAATGACAGCAGGTGGGCAATGATGAAATCATTATATCAGGAAGTGAACATACCTGATGTCACAGATGTTTCACAGCATGCTTTACCCATGGTGGTGGTAGGCCAGAGTGACAGACAGACACAGGTGAAGAGGCATGTTGTTCCCATCTCATTATATAGTAGATCTGATCTTCTCAGGATGGACATTTTACAGCTTCCTGTATTCTGTTTTACAACATTTTCTATGCCACTTGAGAAATAAAACTAATGTTTGTGGTTGGAGGGAATGACTTACAATGTGCGTACTTCCTAGAAGTTATTTTTTTTTGGGAGGTGGAAGGTTTCAAGCTAGCAAAATTATGTACCATTTAAAATAGGGCATTTGGTAGCATTTGTAATGTGTAACTTCAAAAAACAAAATTTCTGTTGGCACCCCTGCTGAGGGGGAGGGAAAAAGGCTAGAGCAGCTGATCTCCCAGTCTGGTTGGAGTAAAGGCTCAATAGCTACAGCCACCCCCCCCCCCCCCCCAGATTCAAAAACTGTCTACTGTGAGTGTCATGATGCTGCAATTACTTTTCAGGCATTCATGGAATGGTTGTGGTGACTCAGTGCACAGGCCTGTCCAAAGTGCAGATTCATTAGAATCCTAGTGGTCAATACAATTCCCTCCATATGAATGTGGAGTAGCTGCAGTCTTAATGGGTAGGAAGAGCATCAGACCAAAAAGACACCCTTCCTTTGATGGTGAGCCTGCAGGTAGATTGGAATGTGAGTCAAATTAAGACACCTCAGACTGAACTTCAGTATTAGTTACTTCTAAGTATTTGTACACACTGATTATATCTTCTTTGAAGCCATATCAGCTCATTCAGTTTTGACTGGATGTTTGAGTCAGTCGGTGCAGTACTGTGAGATGTCTTTATTTTGCTAAGATAAGAAATGTGGGTTTTTTTCACATCTCCCAAAACTACAGAAAGGCATTTACAACATGGATAGTCAAAAAGAAACGTAAGCTTTAAAAGTGACCATTGTTTTGTCCTACAAACCCATGGTCTGTACCATGTTGTCTGAGAGAGGACTGAGCAGTGTTTGAAGGTAACCAGTTTAATTTACTTGTAGATAATGATTATTCACTGGTTTTATAACGAGACCACAAATTAAGCAGTTTGATTCCAAACTTGTTAATTAGTACTCCTTTATAAGACTAATGAAGATAAATTGCCTAGATGCTGTTGAGCAATACTGTGTAATCTGCACTGAAAGTTATTTGTAGTGGGCCAATGAAATCATGATGTGGTAAGATAAGAACACAAAAACAATTGTGAATAACTAGTGCCATGGTGGTCCAGCCGTTAGCGTTGTCGCCTCACAGCAAGAGGTTTTCCGGTTCGATTCTCAGCTGGGTGCCTTCTGTGAGGAGTCTGCATGTCCTCCCTGTGGTTGTGTGGGTTTCCTCCAGGTGCTCCGATTTCCTCCCACATCCCAAAGACATGCAGTAGATGGATTGGACACTCTAAATTGGCTCTAGGTGTGTGTGTGTGTGTGTGTGTGTGTGTGTGTGTGTGTGTGTGTGTGTGTGTGTGTGTGTGTGTGTGTGTGCCTTCTGTGGAAGGTTGGGCGCCGGGCTGGCAAATTGACACTGTAAAACTCCACTGCTGATCATGAGCAGACAGATGATCTGCTGTGGTGACCCCTAACAGGGAAAAGCCGAAAGAAGACATGGTTATGTAAATGTCCACAAGGATAATGGGGTGTGAAGTGAGCCTGAGTGCAGCACTGCCTTTAAGAGCTGATTGTCTGAAATGTTAAGATAACCCTTGGAACTTTGTCATTGTTATTATTCAAATTATTTTATTTGTTAAGATTGGTTTTGTGATGTGTTTTGTGTTTTAATTATTGTAATTATTCTCAGTTCTCATCATTTAATGTAAAATAATCACATTATAATTAGTCTGTATTAGAAAGAAAAAAAAGCCAGAGGCAATTTGTTTTCACCTCAGCATTTCATATATGATGATGTAATATCCAGGAACGTACTGAAGATAATTAGCATTGCTGTGCATATGTTTTGTGACATGAAGCATAATGTTTGAGAGAGTCAGAGAATAACCACAGGAATGAAAGCTGCTGAGAAACAGTCACCCTTGGTACCGGGAAGGGTGTTACAGAAAAGCTTGGTATTAACCATTAATACTCTTCCTGCCATGTCCCAGTACAAGAGATAAATTCTTGAATATCTACCAGCACTGGCTACTGTAACCTGTGCATGCTTTCCAACTGCATATTTTACATAATTACTAATCTGACTGCATATTTTACATAATTACTAATGCTGTTTGTTTGTCTAATTCTCTGTGTTCAGCGAAGTACTTGAATAATAAGCAAATCTAGCTGGAAATATTTGCTAGAAGAGTTAAGACATGTGGTATTAAGGCATCTGCAAACTGGGAGCGGTCATAAAATCTCCAGTGTCAACATCCTACAAGAGGGTCTTACACAAACAAATGACTGGTGCCAAAGTCATGGCCTTAAACTCAATGCAAAAAATGTAGTATCATCCATTTCAGTAAGAGTGATGTTCCTGCTAACTACCACATCAATAACAACACCATAAGTATGCACTCAATGGTGAGAGGCCTGACCATGCAGGTTGACAGCAACCCTACCTTTGATCACCATGTCTCCACAGTGGTAAGAAGGGCATTCTATATTACTCATCTCATAAGTAAGGGCATTGCCTCCAGAAAAAAAGAAGTTATCACCTTCCTGTACTCTACCCTCACTGGGCCAATAATTGAATACAATGCCCCTTTTGGTATGTACCTTTCAAAGCACCTGCAGCAATTGGAGAGACCACAGAGGTTCCACACAAGGAAAATTTAAGGTCTTCAGCATCTGTCTTATGAGGATCATTTGAAATCACTGTCACTTTATTCTGTTTCCTACAGACTACTCAGAGAAAATCTTTGCCTTGCATATAAGGCAATCCTTGACCCTACTTTATTGGAAATGCTGCATATCAGCAAGTCAAATGGCACATGAGTTACTCAATATAATGGCCTTAACCTGGTATGTGACAGAGGTTACCACACCTTTGGAACAGACACCCACTTCATGTCAAGCAGAGCACCTCATTGGCCCTCTTCAAATGCAATCTGGATGATTGGATGGGTAACCATAAATTCACCCCAGGGGTTCCACCTATGTCCCTCTTGAACAGGGGTGATAGGTGCTGATCGTGGAAATAAGGGTAAAACTTAGCTAGGCTTGTAAGGGCCCTAGGATCATTAGCCTAGTAACCTCCTATGATCCTATGATCATCAGTTTATAGGAATGCCATTCCCAATAAGAAACACAGTTTGAAATAGCATTTGAATAAAATGTTTAATTACCCTTCTTGAGAAGGAGCCTATGCAAAATATATAAATTCAAGACTGACACATCTCAGGTAATAGGCGATCCTACCTATCAAATAACTGTGGGTGTCATCATGTAATGTAATGTCATGCATTCTCACACATTGTTAAATGGATTAATTACACTCATGCAAACAAATCATATCATAATATCTAAAAACAATAGCCAGTCATCAGGTTAATTTAATATAACTCATAGCAAGGTTGCTTCAGCAGCCTTGCTACCACAGCCTTGCTACCAGATACCACTTAGCAAACAAAAGTAAGTAATGGCTACTGTGGTCTTTTCTGTGCTAAGTAGCACCATTAAAATGATTTTAAACCTTTCAGTTCATTATAACTAATTGGCCAAAAATTCATTTAAACACATTTACTCAAGGAATAACAGAAAAGTGCCTTTACTGGGAAGCACTACTACAGTTTTCTATAGCAATACAGCAGTGGGCTGGGTTCATCACCCAGATATATGTACAACCTCTTTGTTTTTGTACATTGCCTGGAGCTTTTTTCCCTGAGCTGCCACAGAAAATGGACAAATTTGTCCAGTCAGACTTTCCTGGTAAACAAATGTAAAATAAATAAATAAATAAATTGTGTACAGCAGTACAGCATTAGCCTGGGTTTATAACCCACATTTTATACACTAGTAGAGCATTAGCCTGGGTTTATAACCCACATTTTATACACTAGTAGAGCATTAGCCTGGGTTTATAACCCACATTTTATACACTAGTAGAGCATTAGCCTGGGTTTATAACCCACATTTTATACACTAGTACAGCATTAGCCTGGGTTTATAACCCACATTTGGTACACTAGTACATTAGCTTGGGTTCATAAACCACGGCACCAGAGGTATAGCGTCCACAGTTCTAAAATCAGTTCCAGGGTAATTGCACTTTTTTTTCACTGAAGGGCAAATATTTAGCCTTTGTGTGTCCATTCCTCATAATTACACAAAACGCATCTGATACCATCAATGAAACTAAAGTTACCAACTGACCATGTACACGTGGAGTAATAGCAAACAACTGTAGCAGAATGCTGCAAAAAAAAATAAATAAAAAGAATGCAATTCAACTTAACAAAGCACTGCAGCTAAAATATATAAAAGCTCTTAGCTTCCTACCAAATATTAACAATTTTAGAATTATTGCAGAATGAATCAATTATTACTGAAATTACAATAAGATATCTAGACTACAATACATTTTACACACAGATTGTTACTGAATCATTTGAAAGCAGCAATTAATTTATATATTGTATATCAGTTATATATATCCAAGATACTGATTGTGCTGAGATACACAGATAGTATTATAAGGCCCAGTGGCAGTGGGCATCGTCACCCTTTAAAGTTCCATTATTTTCTCATAATGCCCACTCTGGAGTTTATTATTGTGGTTAGATAATGGGTAAGTGTTGAGCTGTTTTGTACTTTTTTACTGTACACATTTGTTTATATTTGTAAAATAGTTCCTCCACCTAATGTTTCAAACTCACTTTAACATGTATAATTTTTGTTGAAGGAAGTATTTTACATTCAAAATATAAGTTATGTAAGTATTTATTATCCGTATGTGCACACACTCCTAGGCATAGATACACACACACACACACACACACACACACACACACACACACACACACACACACACACACACACACACAAACATGTAGACAAAAATGCACACACAGATGTAGAGGCAAAGAGAGACACAGACTCATATACACAGAAACAGAAAAACGTGTGCCCTGCAATTACAGCTACTTTCTTAACTGAGTACACTTCAGATGTCTCATTGTGATCAAATGAATGAAAAAAAGTCATATTGTGCAATACATTATCACCACCTTCTGCCTTTCAGCTGTCCCTAATTTTGCTCTGACCCTCATGTATGTTTGATTTTCTGGTAAATCTCTAAAGATCACAGTCAGTCAGTGAAGTCACATATTATAATTTCGTACTACTTATTGCTCAGAATATGTATGTTGATGGAAAATTTCTTGCTTTACAAAGTGAATTAGGGTTTTATTTATAACCTGACGCCCATTTTCCATCTTTTCCTTCTGATTGTTGGCTTTATCCAGAATTCTTGATGAAATTAGTTGAGTCTCTTACTTTCTTACTATCTTCTTTGAGTGGCGGTTTTCTCTCTTTTTTAAGTCTGTGCTTCATGGCTGCTTAATATACTGCTGTGCTTGCTTATTGAGTACATATTTCAAAAAACGTAGCATAACATCAGATAAAACCTTAGATGTTTGAGAAACTTGGAATTAATATTTGCACTATAAATCATAAGGTGAAGAGTCCTTGAGTGTTACTGTCAGTTATGCAAATGTAATCTTGTTTCTAGCGGGTGATAACCTGTACATTTATACACTGCTGGACAATGTTCATTGTCCAGTATATGAATGTATACTTCTCCTGTTATCTAACAGTGGAGTAATTCTATATTTACTTCATGGCTTGGTTTTAAAATGTCTGGGGTACTCTCCCAAGTCATACCTGCAACTAGTCAACAGTGTTTAGTGCACTTATCTTTTTCTTTTCAGAAGTGTAATAAATTAAAGAAATATTTTAAGCAGACAATTTTGCTTTCCAGTTTTTCATTTTGAGGTAGTCACACAGAAATACTGCTGATTTATTGAAGGAGATCTGTTTGTTTATACAGCAAAATCCACTTCCCTAGAATTATATGAACTCTGCTTGCTTTAAAGTTAGTTTTAATGGGAACTGATTACCTTCTGTATTGCAAGATGTTTGCACCTGGTATAGCTTTGTAGCTTGATTGCTGTTGGTGGTTACTATTAAACTTGACTGGCACACGTGTAACACCCTACCAGCAGTTTAATTCTTATATGTTCACTGACCTTGTTTAGGGTTATATTTTTGCAGATCCATTTCTGTGTAAACACCTTCCTCAGCTAATTCAACCCATAACACCTTTTTGTATAC
>NC_056739.1:384400037-384480037 GCF_019279795.1 Protopterus annectens
CTTCACTTTTGTGTGTGTTTGGAGTTTGTGAGAAGACTTTGTTGTGTGATTGGGCGTTGAATTTGATTTTAGGCCTCCTTCATCTTACGGCCTTCCCGGTCAGTCAACCCCCTTAAAACCATAGAGGGTTTCAAAGTACCCTTTGGTTATTTGTTACGGTTTTCTTTACCTAATCAGCAACTGTAAACCGTTTGTTAGGTAGTGTCAGTAAAACAGAAAGTCAGTGGATAGTTTCCTTTTTTCTCTGTCAGGGATTACTGATTTTTTGTTGCTATAATGTCTCAGAATCCTAGGCCTTCGGGCTTTAAAAAATGCACCAAATGTAATTTCAAGATGTCTATCACAGACGATCACTCGCTCTGTGTGTATTGTTTGGGTGCAAAACATTTACAAGAGTCATGCAGTGTATGTCACGCTTTTTCCTCAAGGGTCCTCCAGGAGAGGAAGAATAAACTTATCCTTAAAGGGTTAATTAAACCTTCCTTTGAAGAAGCTTTGGCATCCTCTCCTTCTCCAGCTAAAAAGAAAAGGGCGTCGGCTCCGACCAGTCTGTCGGATCCGACCGCCAAAAGACATAGGCAGGCTTCTCCTTCGGCTCCAAGGACTTCGGGGCCGAGGCGAACGGTCTGCCTCGATGCCACCAGTCTCGACTCCTCTGGCTTGGGCCGATGGCTGGGGCATCGAGAGGCGGGTCACCTTCGTCGGCTCCACTGGTCTCGGAGCCGACAAAGGTTGCCCACTCAGACACTTCCTCCTCGGCGCCAAAGTCCTCCTCGGCACCGATGGAATCTAGTGTGGGTATTCCTTCGGCGCCGATAGTCATCGGGTCGCCTCGGAGCCGGTCCCCTAGCCCTTTGGGGCCGTTGGAGAGGCCATCTCGAACCCGTTCAGTATCCTCTCGGTCTTCGAGGATGTCGGATTCAGATATAGACAGGGTGCTCCAAAGACTGTTCCAGTCCCCAGTCTTTCAAAAATTTGTTTCAGCTCCGACCCAGTTGGCTTCGGAGCCGATAGCCCAGGCCCATCCCATTGCTATTCCTCCTCCGACCGCCCGGCTCCGTGAGCAGGTGCTGTTGGAGCCAGTGGAGATCTTAGGGTCGGCTCCGACCCTTACTCCAACCAGGCCTTCGGGTCGAGTTTGGTACACGGACTTCTTCGGCTGGACCCGGGCGATGTTTGGGACCTATGCTATCGGTTCCGAGCCTCCCTCTCGGTGCTTGGCTGCGGGTCTTCCGTCGGCTATCATGGCTCCGGGGACGGACACTCCCAGGACTCTGGGGTCCGGCTTTCAGAGCTATGAGGAGTGCCTTGGCCAAGTCTTCTTGCCATCTCTCCGGCTTTACCGGCACCTTCCTGGGCGTGGAGACTGGGTCTTTGGCAGTTCCCCTGTCCGTGAGCAGCGGAGCCCCTGGGCCTGAGGTTACCCCCATTGGGGTTCCCCTCCTCCTGAGGGTTCTTCGGAGTTGTCTTCAGAGGAACCCCAAGGAAGAGATCGTGCAAGAGGAAGCACGTGGACTCCCCGAGTCTATTACATCGGACACTGATCTTGATGATGCAGAGGGTCCCGAAGTCGTCCTCGGATGATGTCTCATTTGCAGACATCTTAGAGATCCTCAAACAACGAGGCGGCTGGATATCCAAACCCCCTCTGCTGATGAGTCAGTGCTCCTCAAGGCCTTTGGGGCTCAGCCCTCCGCCTCCTGGGTGTCTCCGCCCTTGACGAGCTTCTGGATTTAGTTTGTCGAAGGGCGTGGGAACATCCAGATACCGTGGAACCAGTCCCTTCTCGTCCTAATAAATTTTTGTCTGCCCCACCCGAGAAGGAGTTCCTCACTAAAGGCGTGGCTGTAGATGCCATGGTGGTGGCATCTGCTACACAACAGGGCGTGGCAGAGGCTTCACCGTCCGTCCATCCTCCTAATAAGGAGTCTAGGAGCATGGACAGGTGCGGGAAGCGCACCCTGACTTCAGCGGCCTTTACTTTAAGGTCTCTGAATTATTTGGCACATTTTACCAGGCTTCAGAGGGATCTGGTCAAGGAGCTGTCAGATTCCCTCTCGGGTAACCTACCTGAGCAGCTAGCCCAGTCGGTTAGCTCTCAGTTGGCTATCCTTACGTCAATTTCTAACTCGTCCATGAGGCTCATTTCCTATGCGGCCGAAGGCGGGTAGAGCAGCAGGCACAGGCGTGGCTCTACGGAGACAAGCCTGGCTCCGCTTGTGTCAGTTCGGAGGCCTTCAAGTCTTCCTTCGCCGACGCTCCCTTTGATGGGTCCTCTTTGTTTGGACCTAAGGTTAAAGACACCCTTACCGCTGTGAGCAAGAGGGAAAAACTTTATCTGCTGTAGGTGCCGTTATTCCACTCCCTTCGGCCTTATCCCAAGGCTAAAGGAGGGGAAGATGTGGTTCTGTAAATCACGTAAGTTTTTCCCCAACAGCAGGAAGATTCCCCTTCCAGAGGCAGAGGACGGGAAATTTTTCTGGGAGACGCCGTCCCAGAGGCGGCAGAGGGCCCGCAATTCTGGAGACCGCGAGTCCTTTCGTGGCTCTTCAGCCTCCCACACATCATGAGGGATTGCCCGGCTGTGCTGCTCGAGCCAGTCGGGTGTCGTTGCCAAGCACCTAAAAGCCTGGGAGTCAATCACTCAGGACAGATGGGTGCCGGATCATTGCCGGAGGTTACACCATCCCATTCACATACTCACCCCACCGTCCAAAAAATCCCGGACCCACCACCCAGTCAAAGGGAAATTGCAGCCGCAGAAGCTTTAAAGCTGCTAGAAAAGGAGTCATCCAACCGGTCCCCACAGACCAGATCGGATCCGGAAATTACTCCAGGTTCTTTTTAGTGCCAAAAAAGACAGGGGACCTGAGACCAATATTGGATCTCAGCAGACTGAACCAATCCGTCACGAAATCCAAATTCGAATGGTCACGTTACAATCCATTCTCCCATTGTTGGAGAAGGATGTTTGGATGTGCTCCATAGACCTCAAGGGCGCCTATTATCACATACCGATACATCAGGCGTCCAGGAGGTATCTGCGCTTCAGCCTGGGAGTCAGTCATTTCCAATTTTGTGCACTGCCCTTTGGTCTCACCACAGCCCCCAAGTGTTTGGCAGTAGTGACTGCTCACCTGAGGAGTCTTGGATTCCAAGTGTTTCCCTATCTGGACGACTGGCTCCTGACTGCCACCACCAGGCATCTACTAATGGACAACCTCAAAGCCATCATCTCCCTGGGTGCTACCCTGGGGATTACATTCAATTGGTCAAAGTCTGTCTTGCTGCCCTCTCAGCGCATAAGGTTCATAGGAGCAGAGATAGACTCAAAATTGATGCGCGTTTTTCTTCCTGCGAAAGGATCCAAACTTTACAGGGCCAAGTTCAAGCTCTGATTTCAAGATCCAAAGCCCCAGCCAGGATGGTTCTACAAGTTTTAGGTTCAATGTCTGCCACGGTTCTTTTAGTTCCTCTGGCAAGATTGCACATGAGGATTCTTCAGTGGCTATTGTCAACTCAATGGTCCTTTCAGGACCTTCCCCTCATTCATCCCATCATGATTACAGAAACATGCAAACGGGACCTTCGCTGGTGGCTTCAGACATCCAATCTAAATCAAGGAAGTCCTTTTGTTATTCCCTCTCCAGTGGTCACCCTGACCACAGATGCCTCCCAGACAGGGTGTGGGGGGCATTGTCTGGGCAGGTTAGTTCAGGGATCCTGGCTTCCAGACGAAACTCTTCTCCACATCAATGTATTGGAGATGAGGGGTACTTCTATCCCTACAGGCCTTACACAGGTTTCTCCCTCAGGGCATAATCGCCATCCACACAGACAACATGTCGGTGGTCTGGTACCTAAACAAGCAAGGAGGGACCAGATCTTACCCCCTTTGCAGAGAGGCCATGAGGGTGTGGGAATGGGCGGTAGCTACCAGCCGTTTCTTGGTAGCGACCCACATTCCGGGGAAATCGAATATACTGGCAGACAGATTAAGCAGGACAATTCTCTCTCCTCACGAGTGGTCCTTAAACAAAACAGTAGCAGCTCAGGTTTTCCGGAGATGGGGGCGCCGTGCTGCGACCTATTTGCAACTCCACTAAACACCAAGTGCAAAAGGTTCTTCTCCTTGACTCCACATCAGGAGTACCAGCTATGGATGCTCTAGCACAACCTTGGCCAACAGGGCTACTTTATGCCTTTCCTCCGATTCCACTTCTCTCCAAAGTCATTCAAAAGCTTCTCAATTGGGGTCCAATGATACTGATTGCCCCATACTGGCCTCGTCAGGTATGGTTTCCTTACCTGAAGAAACATGCGTGGACGATCCGTGGACTTTAGACCTAATTCGGACCTGTTAATTCATCAGTCGGGACAACAGCATCAGTCCCTTCACTCCTTGAAGTTGACAGCTTGGCTCCTCCACTTCCGACTTTAGTCAGAAGTCACACATTAGACCGGAAGTTATTCACATTTTATCTTGCCCACAAACCCACCACTAAGAAATTGTACCTCAGTAAGTGGAAGAGGTTTGCTATCTGGGCTCAACTCAGGGCTTAGACCCTATCACTGCTCCTATCCCAGAGGTTTTGAAATTCTTAACATCCCTGTTTAATCAAGGATCTTCTGTCTCTACTATTAAAGTCCAACTAGCGGCTATCTCTAAATTTCACGAATCCATGGATCCTCCATTGATGAGCAGCAGACTATGCAAAACTTTCATTAAAGGTGCGGGTCTGTTAAGACCCCCAGTTTTTCATCCTGCGCCTCCGTGGGATCTAGATTTGGTGCTTCGTGCATTAACATCTTCCCCTTTCGAACTGGCTGCTACATGTGAGTTAAAATATCTGTCTTGGAAAACGGCCTTCTTAGTTGCAATTACTTCTGCAAGAAGAGTTTCAGAGCTTCAAGCCCTGTCTATCAGACCACCGTACTTGATTTTTCACAAGGATAGAGTATCACTTAGACCTAATCCATCCTTCGTCCCAAAGGTCTGTTCTAGTTTCTGTCTCCAACAATCCCTAGAGCTACCAGTTTTCTTTCCAAAATTCTCCAATGAAGCTGAATACACTCTCCATAAATTGGATGTTCACAGGCAATTGCTTCTATTTAGACAGGACTCAACAAATTCGTAAGTCAGACCAATTGTTTGTGTCCTTCTCAGACAATAAATTGGGCAAAACCATTACAAAAGCTACTATCTCCAAATGGATTAGAGATTGTATAACTCAGGCTTATTCTTCTTCGAATAAGCAACTTACAACATCTATCAAAGCTCACTCTACCAGAGCTATGGTGACTTCTATAGCCTTTCATTCCAAGCTTGCTATCTCGGAGATTTGTGCTGCGGCTACTTGGTCCAATCCGCACACTTTCATTTCCCACTACAAATTGGATGTGGCATCTAAAGGGCGAGCATCATTTGGTTCCACGGTACTCAGGAGTGTTTTCCAGTGAGCCACCCAGGATTTAGGTGCTAGGGACGCTGTCCCATCAGTCAGAATGTAGGCGAGATAGGATCACATAACATCTTTTAGTTATGTACTCACCATAACTTCAGATGTTTGGGATCCATCTCGCCTACATTCATAATCACCACCCTCCTTCTCCCTGCCTTGGAGATCAGAAGAGATTGAACGGTTTGAGTTCTACTGTTTTATCTTGTTTCATCTGACGATGTTATATAAGCAGGGCGTGCATGTGTGCATGTGTGCGGACAAACTAGATCTGGGGGATTGGTAGTGGTGCATCCTGGGATATAGTAAGCTCAGCCAATAAGAGACTTCGCTCTTTGGCATAAGCGTGCCGAGTCGGAGCCGAGGGATCGGCTCCGAACCCATCAGTCAGAATGTAGGCGAGATGGATCCCAAACATCTGAAGTTATGGTGAGTACATAACTAAAAGTTTATTGGGTTCTCAGTAAAACCACACTCAAAAACACGGTAGTCCACAGATTACATGGTCTTTGTGCTGGAGTGATAAAAGACTCGCACAATGCAGTATTCTGCGAAACAGGAACCCCATTGTCATTGCTATTAACCTCAGTTGTCTGCCAAAACATTGTCAGAGCAGGTAAAATAGCAGGGGGGGGGGGCATCCTGAAGATTTCAGATTTGGAAGAAAGAGCAGTGCCTATCTTGGCTTATCTAGTGTCGTACTATTGTAACATTTCTTAACAACTGTTCTCTATGCCTTCCACTTCATCTGTACAGTGTGAGTAATCTCTGCTGCTGAGAAAATACCTAACATTTGTACACAGTATGTGGTGTTAGTGGACAGCGATATCAAAATGATGTTAACTGCAGCAGACAGATGATACACAAATGCGAATCTTTTGACAAAGTTGGGCAAACAGCTCAATTATTAACATAAGAAAAATGAATGGAAGCTACAGTACTCTGCTGTCTTCATGCACACAGTGCTGGCTTTTTCAGCAATCAGCCAGCCCCTCCAGAAGCTTTGAGCTCAAGTTTAAGTTATGTTCATTTTAATGCATGTCCTAGCTCTCAACCTTTTACCTCTAGAATTAGTCGGATGAAAAATTAGAGCAAACAGACCCACATTAGTGATACTTTTTAAATACTGGTACTGTTAACATGGAATGTTGATAGGGAATTATTTTCTGAAGTAGAAGAAACCTGTTAACAGTGCATAAATACTAATAATTATTACAATCATCTGCAAACATTTCTAAAAAATAATCCAGTCTTCAGAGGGATGGTGCAATTTTTCCAACTGCCACCAGCTCCTCTCTTCATGCACTGGGTCTGTGGGACTCCCGTTGAACCTCCTTCAGCCTCATACTGACCATGTCCAGGGCCGGTGTGGAGGTAGAGGATGCTGGTGTAGCACCATACTACTGCTGGGGGTGTTCCCTAATCCCACTGTGCTGTGCCAACTGCATAATTTAGTTTAATGGTTAAGGTTTTAACCTCACAGGTACAAGGTACATGGTTTGATTCTCAACTTTGAATGGGAAGTTAGCTAGGCTTAAAATGGCCCACATGGGCAGCTAGCCTAGTATTTAACTTATGAACTTCAAGTGTGGGGTGGGGTCTGTGACGGGGCCGGTGACTAAAAAAATGCAAGAACATACTTTTTTTTTTTGTGCTTGTGTCTGTTTACAAAGGGTTGGGACATAGGCTTCATAGCTGGATCTGTTTATGAGCATGCTAATAGGGTAGTCTATATAGCTTCAGCAGACATTTTAAGATACTGATCTTGGAGATTATCTGCTGAGGCAGTGCAAAGTTTGAGTGTATAGATAAGTTATTTTATGGCATTAGTGGAAACAGGATGATGTGTGAAAGTAGATGGAGTTGTAGAGCATGTATATAGTGTCTTGGAACTAGTAGAAACAGATGGAGAGAACTTAGAAGGACTTTGTCGAGTGGTACAGGAGAGCCCCAGGGGACAAGAACTTGGAGTAGAGGGGTGAATGGTGAGATTGTACATACTTTAAGTAAAATGGATATTGTAGCTGATTGCAGTTTGGTAATGTGATTTGTCAGGATTTGGAGTGGGGTTACTTTTGGTTCCAGAGTTTAGTAATGATCAAATGGAAGATCAGAATTTTTGAGGGTTTTGTTTATTATAAGTTTGTAGACAGATATAAAAGTCTTTTTCATCTCTGGTTATCTGCTTTTTTGCTTTGTAAAATGTATTGGTTTTGTTTTTCAGCCAGTACTTCCATGCTTTGCCCCTGTCAGACATCAGTTGTTTGTTTAGTTTTGATAGCCATTGAGCATGGTTTAGCTTTTATTATTTTTCTCTGAAGGGGTGCAACACTATTGAGTATACCGAAAATGTATTATTAAAGCTGTTGACTGCTTCATCTAGGTGTAGTATTTTTAGGATAGACCAGTCCATTTTTTTAATAGTTCATTGAAAGACTGTTGGTTGAAGTTTAATAGGTTCCTATTCATTCTGCGTTCATGATCATTAACTGTATAACTTGGACAGGGTAAGAAGATTAGTGTTTGTGTGTGTGTGTGTGTGTGTGTGTGTGTGTGGAGAGTGGGTCACTGCTTTTTCCGTTGTTGGTCAAGGGAAGCCACCATGTAATTATCATCCACAATACTGTTTAACTAGATGCTGTTTGCCAAGATGGGGACCTAAGGATTGGGAAACCTCCACATTGGG
Source organism: Protopterus annectens (assembly GCF_019279795.1). Classification (NCBI taxonomy): domain Eukaryota; kingdom Metazoa; phylum Chordata; order Ceratodontiformes; family Protopteridae; genus Protopterus; species Protopterus annectens. Next base: position 384,408,183 of record NC_056739.1, read on the forward strand.
GAGACGGTTAGAGGAATCCATTGTTTGGAGCATAACTGTCCTGTTCACATAAATGTTATGCAGCTATAATAATGTCTGCCATTGTTACATGCCTACCTTACAAAACATTGTGAAAGCAACAGAGTTGGTGGGCACTTTGGTTGCTTAGGATAACTGCTGCTGTTTCATTGTTGCTGAGTATTTTGGAAAGGCTGCCATGCCGACTTTCCCTGAAGCAAAGTTATGATAATCAGCAGGGCCTTTAGCCCCGAGGGGTGGTACAACTCTAAGGGCATTCACTGGATAAGAAGGTAATGGGTGCTTTAGCCCAGAGGGGTGGTACCACTCTAAGGGCATTCACTGGATAAGAAGGTAATGGGTGCTTTAGCCCCGAGGGGTGGTACCACTCTAAGGGCATTCACTGGATAAGAAGGTAATGGGTGCTTTAGCCCCGAGGGGTGGTACCACTCTAAGGGCATTCACTGGATAAGAAGGTAATGGGTGCTTTAGCCCCGAGGGGTGGTACCACTCTAAGGGCATTCACTGGATAAGAAGGTAATGGGTGCTTTAGCCCAGAGGGGTGGTACCACTCTAAGGGCATTCACTGGATAAGAAGGTAATGGGTGCTTTAGCCCAGAGGGTGGTACCACTCTAAGGGCATTCACTGGATAAGAAGGTAATGGGTGCTTTAGCCCGAGGGTGAGTACCACTCTAAGGGCATTCACTGGATAAGAAGGTAATGGGTGCTTTAGCCCGAGGGTGGTACCACTCTAAGGGCATTCACTGGATAAGAAGGTAATGGGTGCTTTAGCCCAGAGGGGTGGTACCACTCTAAGGGCATTCACTGGATAAGAAGGTAATGGGTGCTTTAGCCCCGAGGGTGGTACCACTCTAAGGGCATTCACTGGATAAGAAGGTAATGGGTGCTTTAGCCCCGAGGGGTGGTACCACTCTAAGGGCATTCACTGGATAAGAAGGTAATGGGTGCTTTAGCCCAGAGGGGTGGTACCACTCTAAGGGCATTCACTGGATAAGAAGGTAATGGGTGCTTTAGCCCAGAGGGGTGGTACCACTCTAAGGGCATTCACTGGATAAGAAGGTAATGGGTGCTTTAGCCCCGAGGGGTGGTACCACTCTAAGGGCATTCACTGGATAAGAAGGTAATGGGTGATCCTCTAGCTGGATGAAAGACAGGCAAGAGACTATAGGGACTGATTATTCCCAAAATTTGCAGGTAGCACTTCACAGAGAATGGTGTGAACCTTTGAAGTGAACTACTGGAATGGTTGCTGAAAGGAATGAACATAATTTTTTGAGAGCATTGCTACAGGAGAGGAGAGGGATGGAAGCAGGGAGGTGGGATGTTAAGTGCAGTTCATGGGCACATTGTATAGGAGACAGATTTCCTCCTGCCAGTGAGCAAATGAAATTATCTTTGGCTATTAGAGCATAAAGAAAGATAGTTGATACTGTGATCACTGGATGAGTGCCAGCTCCCCCAAAAAGGGTTTGGTAGAGCCTCTTTGTGTGTGTGTGTGTGTGTGTGGGGGGGGGGGGGGGGTGAAACCTAAAAATCAACAAACATTTTGAAACAAATTTAGAAATTTATTTGGTGGCAAATTCTTAAAGTCTGTCACAGTGGAACGGATATGCAGATCATCGGAGATAATCACACACTTGTGTACATATGTACACACTTAAGCTTTTACTTATTTGTTTTCCTATCTGTTTTTGTGTTTTGATAGCTGGGGAATACCATCAGGCTAGTGTAGTCCCTTCACAGAGGAGTCCTGAGGGGAAAAAAAACAAATACTTTATGGCGATACAAGCCTATAACTTACTGGGCTTTACAAATAAGCTGTTCAAAATGCAAGCTGTAAAGTATCTTTTTTGTGAAGGTAGGCAGGTTTTGGAGTTGTAGTTCACTTGACTACCGAACAAACCTCCTCCATGATGCATTTCATGTTGACTGTACTCTGAAATACACTGTATACCCTGCAGTTTTCTCTATAGTCCAATATGTTTTATGAAACTGGTATTACAGTGTTTCCATCTGACAAAACAGCTTTAGTTGTCCATGTGTAGTTTTCAGTTTGTTTTTGTTTGAACAGTAAAACTGACATACTCTCTTGGAGTGAAGACATGTTTTTCATGCCTGAAGTTTAATTCCATACCTCCAGGATGCATTTCATGTCGACTGTACTCTGAAATACACTGTATACCTTGCAGTTTTCTCAATAGTCCAATATGTTTTATGAAACCGGTATTACAGTGTTTCCATCTGATAAGACAGCTTCAGTTGTCCATGTGTAGTTTTCAGTTTGTTTTTGTTTGAACAGTACAACTGACATACTCTCTTGGAGTGAAGACATGTTTTTCATGCCTGAAGTTTAATTCCATGAAATGCAGTGTATAAGAATTCAGTGCCATTCACGTAAAACAAAGTGTCCCAAATACAATCCATCCAGGATTCTTAGTTTAGCTGCAGGTGGTTAAAATGGTTTTGGCCTCCTCAAACATCGATAATAAGATGAACCATCAGTAAAGATATTAGACTGCACATCTTATCTGCTGAAAGTTTTGCACAAGTAAAATTGTGTGGTAATGGTAACTCATCCGTAAAGAACCTGCTGGATTATTTATTTGTGTTTAACTGGGGTAGAGCACTGACCAAAATGAACACCCAGGACACTGTGCTCTGATACCCCTTATTTAATTTAATTTGTTTTTTTTGACAATACCTGTATGCCTGTCAGGAACAAAATAAGAAATGCCCTTTTGGTCAACTAACAGAAAACACAGACACTGGAATACTGTCGTAGACCTTTGTTGGTCCAGTAAAAAGTGTTATACCACGTCTGTGCTCCAGTCTCTTTGTATTATGTGTTTTGTCTGTCAAAGATTAAAAGCACTGGCAGTCATTTCCCCATGGTGACTCTGCTAAACTAATGAGGCGCTCATGAAAGTTGTGTTATACTAAGTAAACTTAAAAAAAAAAAAAAGTAAAAATGACATTTTATTAGATGTTTAACAAATATGTTGTCAGATGAGAACCATATAGCTGACCTTCTCATCTGCACACAACTTTTTTCTAATGGATAAAAACAGTGCTGGCTTGGCTGCAGGAGGAAGGCAGAACAAGATTTGTATTTTAAGAGAGAAAACTCTTTTTTTAGATGAAGTTAATTATGTCACTGTATCCAAAGGTCATGGGAAGTTATTTTTTTTAAATACTTCAAGTTTTAGAAACAACAGCAGTTGCTTTCAGAAAAACTTGTGAAAGGTAAAATGCACTGATGCAGTGGAGAGAGCATTGCTTGTTTATTTCATTACAGGATCTACCGCAGATTTTATTAGGTACATCTCTATTAAGCTTTGCTCTTTGACCAAACTCATGGAGAAGAGTTACAGTTATTCTGGCATAATGAATGTGGAACATTTTAACAATTACCCACCGTGGCCAAGAGCCAAACATCTGGATTTATGGGCTTTAGTAAGCAGAGTTACTTAGTGGGAACACTGTTTTCAAAACAGTGTGACTCAAACAAGCTGTCAGGCAATTTCAGTCCACCACTTGTTTGCTTAGTTAATTCACATTACCGTATCATTGCAGGAGAGTTTGTAGAATAAACAGTTTTTGTTCAGTGTGTGCACAACACCCCTTAAAGCAATCTGATAGTGAAATTATAAAACATCAGAGTTCTGTTATGTGATTACCCATTTTATAAGAAGCAATAAGAAGCACCAGAATTTTTGGTTCTTTTTAAGAGGAGCCTTACCTTGCCTTATATACACACACAGGCTGCTGTCTAGTATAAGCGGCAATGCAAACCCATGGTTTATAGACCGTTTTTCTTACCACACAACGCGTGTGGATATTTATATCCTGTTACATAGGATGTTCTTCATCGTGTTACACTGCTGCAGTCATTACACTTGGGTTATCCTGCCGTCAGGCGGTCCCGCAGTCGGCCAGAGTTACAAAGTCTTGGTCTGGTGTCGGTTACTGTCGCCTCCTCCCTGACATCAGTGCGACAGGGGTATGTAAGAGGCAGCCGACGTCATTTTCTTCAGTCTTTCTTGCCGCGCGGTGCCTGAAGCAGAAGCAGTTCGCAAGTGCCGGTCGGCCGACTCCTGAGATTTTCATTCCGAATCCAGAACCGAAGTCTTCTAAAAAAGCTAAGTACCTCGTTGGGGAGACTTTTTCTTGCCTCAGACCGATGTCAGTAAAAGTTAATAATTGTATTTCTTGTGGGAAGCAAATACCTCATAAGGATTTCCACTCCTATTGTATTCCATACCTAGGCCCTGACCACGACGTCACTGATTGTCGGTTTTGTGCTAGGTTTAACAAGTGCACTATTAAACGTCGGTTTGATTTTGCCCGACATTATTTTGGTAGAAAATTCAATTACACCATGCCGTCGGAAATTCCAATGACCGCAATGCATAAAAAACGCAAGGACAAGGACAGGCATCCGAGGCCCAAAACTGACTAGGCCTCTTCTATGCCGGTCGCCGGTTCTCCGGTTTTCAGCGAGGTGCCTACGCAGCCCCTGACTACCACTTCCACAGAACCACAGACTGCCTCCGACTCCCACGTGGAGCTGGCTGGGCCTTCGGATGCACTTGGTCTTCAGCTTACTGATCCTAAACCTACAGAGGGAACCGAAGTAGCTGAGCAATCCACAGCTACAGAGGGTGTTTTCAGACCTACCCAGTTAACCATTAAACCCTCTGCTAAGTCTAAGCCCCCCTTAAAAGCAAAGAAACAGACACAACTCTCTCCAGGACAGGCTTCCATGCCTAAGAAACAAATGCTTAGAATGGCCGAGGACCTAATCACCCTGATCAGGGGGTCCCATCCCCCTCCGGATAAAAGGCCCAGACAGGATGCAGACTATGAATCTTCTGACCAGGTTTCCATTTCCTCAGACTCTTCCTCGGACCTAGGATATTCTTTACCCCCTTATGAGGATTCTGATGCTGAGGAATCAATTCCATCAGCCTCTCCGCCTGAGAATTACTCCTTTGGGGAGACCTTACATACCATGAGGGAGAATTTCCATTGGGAAGGCCAGGATTACTCGGAATCCAAGAAAAGGGTCAGAGACTTCCTTTTATTGCCTCAACACAGACCCCTTGCTATCCCGCCAGTTTTAGACATTGTGGATGATGTGTACACTGAATCCAGTTTGAACCCTGACTCCTTACCCCCAGCCCCAGTTAAACCGGATAGATATTACAGAGTTCCTGACTCTCACAAATTTCTGTACAAAAGCCCTGTTGCTGACCCTGAAACTATTTCTCAGGGACCCAAAGGGATTAAGGCCTCATCGGCAAAAATCCCAGTTCCCTCTGACAGAGATTCCAGAGCATTGGACAGATGGGGAAAGAAGGTATATACGTCTGCAACTTTAGCAATGAGAGCCTTGAATTGCCAGTTTCACATGCTAAAATATCAGCAATTTGTAATGTCTCAGTTGAAACAAAAGATGCTTCCAGATTCAGATCCTCCTAACTTAAAAGAAATGCAGGATTTATTGCATGCAGCTGAACAAGTGGGAAAACATACTTTGCAATGTGGGTTTGATTCCTTAGAGGCCTCTGCTGTAGAGCAGCAGTTACAGGCTCTGTCATTAGAAGGCATGCTTGGTTAAAAGAACATACGTTACCAGATCATGTTAAGGTCAAATTATTGGATGCACCTTTGCAGCGGGATGTGCTGTTTGGAGTTAAGGCAGAGGAGGTATTAAAGAAGATGGAGGATAAGGCAAAATCTATGCAAACGGTGAAAGATTTCTTACAGGTTCAGCCTCCTCGTTTTAGCAGAAATTGGCCAACAAAGAATTTGTCCTTTCCAGTCACAGATGGACCTCAAAGGGGCAGATACAGACGTCCAAGAGGTAGAGGTCAGACACAAGGCCCTTGCAGGCCTCGACAATGGAGCACACCAGGCCAGAAAGAAGGGGAAGACAGGCCTCAACCTTATAAAAAACAGCCTCAATGACTTTCCACTGCAGCTGCCAAACAGCTCTCTCTTGGCAGCCCCCTTAGTAGGAAAACTGGCACTTTTCTATCACAACTGGCATTTCATCACCAAAGACAAATGGGTTCTCAACGTTGTATCTCAAGGTTACAGGTTCCATTTTCACACCCTGCCAAGGCTAAAAGGAATGCCAAATCTTCCACCAAATCAATGGGCAGAGGCTCAAAAACAAATTACAGCACTCATGGACATGAGAGCTATTCAAAAGGTACCACCACAGGAACAAGGACAAGGATTTTACTCAAGACTCTTTCTGGTTCCCAGAAAGGACAAAGCCTGGAGACCCATTCTGGACATTTCTACACTAAACACTTACTGGATGTTCTGAAATTCAAGATGTTGACACTACAGCAGCTTGTTCCCATGCTAGGCAAGAAAGCTTGGCTCGTGACTTTGGACCTCAAAGAGGCATACCTGCATGTCCCTATCAGACAAAACTGCAGAAGATACCTCGGACTTCTAGCTGGTTCAATGCACTATCAGTTCTCTGCACTGCCCTTTGGCTTATCTACTGCGCCCAGGATCTTCACAAAGTGCCTAGCACCAGTAATTGCATTTTGCAGGCAAAAAGGAATTCAAATTTATCCATACCTAGACGATTACCTGATTCAAGCAGAGAGCAAGAACATTCTACTACAGCATCTGGCATACGTAAAAAAGTTATTAAGTTGCCTGGGATACACAGTAAACGAAAAGAAATCAAAGCTAGTGCCCTCACAACAGATAATATTCCTGGGTGCCAGCTTGAACACAACGGCCCGGATGGCTTATCTCACGCCAGACAAGCAAGGACAACTGACTCAATATTTTCAATTAATGGCAACAAAGACCCAACTCCCTGCAAGAAAAATTCTGCAGGCCTTGGGCTACATGGCATCATGCATACTACTAATTCCATATGCCAGACTGCATATGAGGAAACTACAATGGTACCTAAAAAGCGTATGGTCTCAACACTGTCAAAGTTTGGAAACAGTTATACCACTAATTCCTTGCCTACAACAGGAGTTTCGATGGTGGGCACAAGCTTGTCACCTCAACAAGGGACAGCCTTTCACTCAACCCACAGCCAGGCAGACACTGACAACAGATGCATCGGATTACGCCTGGGGAGCACACATGGCAGGAAAATGTATCCAGGGCGAGTGGCCCCCAGAGCAAAGACATCTCCACATCAATCAAAAAGAGATGCTAGCTGTACAAAATGCTATTATAGCTTTCAAAGACCTATTGCATCCAGGACAATTACTACTAAAGACAGACAACACCACAGTTATGTGGTACATAAACAAGCAAGGGGGCACACACTCCTACCCCCTCTGCAGACAAGCCATGACCTTGTGGAACACAGCTCTCAACTACCAAGTTCATCTGCAAGCACAATTCCTGCCAGGAGAGAAAAACACACTGGCAGATGACATAAGCAGAAACATTATGGACCCACACGAATGGGAACTGAACCCACAAATATTCAGAATGATAACACAAAAATGGTGGAGCCCGGACATAGATCTGTTTGCTTCCCCAAAGAACTACCAATTACAGAAATTCTGCACAAGGAGCTACCATCCACAAGCATGGAAAGTGGATGCCCTCTCATTCAGCTGGAAAAAACTACAAGTATACGGTTTCCTTCCTTTACCTCTCCTTCCAAAGGTACTCATAAAAGCCAGACAGGAAGAGCCAAAAATGATCCTGATTGCACCAGACTGGCCACGCCAGCACTGGTACCCAATCTTAAAGAACTTAGCACAAGAGCCACCCTGGATTTTGCCTCAAATCCCACTGTTGTTGACGCAACACAACAATCAGATACTTCACAGCCAGCTAAAAACCTTAAATCTAGCTGCATGGAAAATTCCTTAGTCAAGCAAGCAATGCCTCTCTCCAAAGCTGTCATTCTGGAGGCCAGAAGGCCTAGTACTAGGAAAGCGTACTCGGATAAATGGAAGAGATTCTGTGCCTGGAACCAAACGCACAACCTAGACCCTCTTGTCCCAAACATTCCTCAGATACTACAATACTTAACTGAGATGCTGGACAAGAGCCTCTCTTTTTCATCCATCAAGATCCACGCCTCTGCTATCTCTGCTCATTACAACACAGATCCAACAATTTTTTTTCTAATCCTTTGCTCAGACAATACCTCAGAGGGGCTAAAAACATAAGACCGCCCCATAGAGCACCTACACCAACTTGGGACCTCAACTTTGTTTTGGAAAAATTAACTTTACCTCCTTTTGAGTCAGCTAACACAGCAGAATTAAAATACATCTCTTGGAAAACTGCTCTGCTACTGGCAATAACATTAGCATGAAGAGTTTCAGAATTACAGGCACTAATGGCAGTGGAACCTTTCCTCATCTTCCACCAGGACAGGGTGTCTTTAAGAACTAACACTACGTTTATGCCAAAGGTGGTATCAAGTGTAGCTCTAAACCAAACTATTCACTTGCCAACTTTTTATCCAAAACCACAGAACAAAGGGGAGAGACTACTACATTCTTTGGACATTCACAGACAGTTACGCTTCTACTTGGACAAAACCAAAGCTTTCAGAAAATCTGAGCAATTATTGGTAGCATACGCTGCAGGAGCACAGGGAAAAGCCATTTCAAAGCAGACTATTTCAAAATGGATAGGACACTGTATACGTTTCTGCTATACCCACCATGGGAAACCTGTACCTAGCAGCATTAGATCTCACTCCACCAGGGCAACAGCCACTTCAACCGCCTACCTCAGAGGAGTACCTACCAAGGATATTTTGGAAGCAGCAACATGGAGATGTCCTTCATGGATGCATCTGCAGTCATAACAACTGGGTTGTCCTGTCGTCAGGCAGCCCTTCAGTCGGCCGGATTCCAAAGTCCGGGTCCGGCTTCGGCTGATGTCGCACTTCACCCGACGTCATCTCTGTTGGTCTTCGGGTATAAAGGCATCAGCCGACGCCATTTTCCTCAGTCTTTCTTGCCGCGTGGCGCCCGAAGCAGAAGCTGTTCGCAAGTGCCGGTCGGTCGGATCCAGAGATTACTTCTACCGAATACTACTTCGAAGACTTCTAAAGCTAAGTACCCCGTTGGGGAACCTTTCTTGCCTCAGCCGATGTCAGAAAAAGTTAATAATTGTTTAACCTGTGGGAAACAAATACCTCATAAAGATTTCCACTCTCATTGCCTGCCTTGTTTAGGCCCAGCCCACGACGTAGCAGCCTGTTCGGCCTGTGCTTCTTTCAACCGACGAACGCTTAGGCGTCGGTCAGAGTTTGCAGAACAGTTTTTCGGTTCTGATTTTGCGTACATTATGCCGTCGGATCCTCCGACTTCCCAATCTGCCAAAAAACGCAAAGATAAAGACCGACACTCGCGGTCCGCGGTTTCGGGCGGAACCACGGTTAAGCAAGCCGCGAGTGTCTCGGTTTCGGCCGAAACCGAGAAAACTGCTCAAAGTACGGCTGAATCTATCTCTACAACTGAGGCCCCTGCTACCACTCTTGAATCGGCCTCAGAAATTTTATCCACTACGGTGGTTGCCACTGATTTATCAGACACCATTCCCTTGGATGTCTCTACCCCAGCACGTGGTGCAGCTAGGCCTCCAGCAGCCATGTCCATTAAGGCCTTCGCCAGGGCTAAAGCAGCCAAGACTACTAAAACAGTGCCTGTTAAACCCCCACTACCAGGCCCTCTTCTAGTTCTCAAATGCTTACTTTGGCAGAAGATTTAATTTCATTAATCAGAGGATCTCAACCTCACCCAGACAGGGCCTCTCAGCCCCAGAGAAGAGACCTAGGGCAGAGCCCCCTGAGCCAGTGTCCTCTGATGATTCTGCAGATGAATCAGACATAACTGACCAGCCAGAGGCTCCTTTCTCCAATTTTGAAGATTCTGATGCTGAAGATTCCATTCCGGCTGCTTCCCCACCAGAAGAATTCTCCTTTGGAGAAACCTTACATGCCATGCGAGAGCAGTTCCAATGGCAGCAACAGGATTTTTCAGACTCCAGAAAAGACTTAGGACCTTTCTGCACCTTCCACAGCACAGGCCCTTAGCTATACCTCCTGTTCTCTCTGTGGTGGATGATGCTTTCAATGATGTTTGCTCCTCTCCAGATTCTTTACCCCCAGCCCCTGCCAAACCAGACAGATTTTACAGGGTGCCAGATACTCATCACCACCTTTACAAGGCCCCACTTGCAGACCCGAAACTATATCCCAGGGTCCCAAGGCAGTAGCCGCGACCATAGCTAAAAACCCTATTCCTTCTGAAAGGGAAGCAAGGTCATTAGACAGATGGGGTAAAAAGGTCTACACTTCAGCTACTCTCTCAGCTAGAGCTTTAAACTGTCAGTTTCACATGATACAATACCAAGAGTTTATGCTTCATCAATTAACTAAAAAGCTAACCACTGATGAATCTCTTGATAAGAAATATGTATTAGAAATGGTAAATAACATACAACAGGTTAGTAACCATTCCTTAAAATGTGGCTATGATGCACTGGTGGCTTCATTTAGATCAGCCATGACTGGCACAGTGATAAGAAGGCATGCATGGCTAAAAGAGCAAGCTTTACCGGATCATGTTAAAGCTAAGTTGCTAGATGCTCCTATGGATAAGACAAGTTTGTTTGGTACACCTGCCCAGCAGGTTATGAAGAAAATGGAAGAAAAGGCAAAATCTGTCCAAACGGTTAAAGATTTCTTGCAGGTACAACCCCAAGGTTTAGCAGGAACTGGCCTGCCAAAAATTGGTCCTTTCCTGACTCCACAAGATCTCAAAGGGGCAGGAACAGACGTTCCAGAGGCAGAAACCAATCTAGAGGAGGTGCCTACAGAGGACGACAGTGGCAAGGTAACAACAGAGGCACAGACACAACCTCTGCCACTACATCAACACAACCACAGTGACTTAACCCTAAACCCGCCTACCAGGGAACAAATAGCAGCTCCTTTAGGCGGAAAGTTAACCTTATTTTCAAAGAACTGGCACTACATAACAAAAGACAAGTGGATTCTACAAACCATAGATCAAGGCTACGGTTCCACTTCCACACTTTACCAGTCAAAGAGGAATGCCAAATCTACCTCCAAATCAAAAAACAGAGGCTCTACAACAGATAATGGAGTTAGCAAACATGAGAGCTGTGGAAAGAGTGCCAACAGCAGAGCAAGGAAAGGGGTTCTACTCCAGACTATTCCTAGTTCCAAGAAAGGAAAAAAGTTGGAGACCAATTCTCGACCTGTCCACCTTAAATACATACATCATTGTCCCAAAATTCAAGATGCTGACCTTACAGCAACTTCTTCCCATGCTGGGCAAGGAGTGTTGGCTGGTAACTCTAGATCTCAAGGAGGCATACCTGCACGTCCCCATTCGACCAATCTGCAGAAGATACCTCAGATTTCTTGCAGGATCAGAGCACTATCAATTCTCAGCATTGCCCTTTGTCTTATCTACTGCGCCCAGAGTATTCACAAAATGCCTGGCATCAGTAATCGCCCATTGCAGACTACAGGGAATTCAAATTTACCCATACCTGGACGACTGCTTACTGCAAGGGGACAACAAAAGCAAGCTGACAACAGATTTACAAAGGGTCATTTACTTGCTACAAGCACTGGGATACACAGTCAATTTACAAAAGTCAAGGCTGATACCATCCCAAACAAGGACCTTCTTGGGCGCGGAATTGGACACAGTGAAACAAATGGCATTCCTAACTACAGAAAAACAAAAAGAACTCCCTCTTTACATCTTGGCACTAACAAAACTGAACAAGATAACAGCAAGGAAAGTACTCCAGGCCCTGGGCTTCATGGCATCATGCATAATCTTGGTCCCATTTGCCAGACTACATATGAGAAAACTACAGTGGTACCTAAAGAATTTATGGTCCCAACACAGACACAGCCTGGAAACAGAGATCCCACTAATTCCATGCTTAAAACAGGAGCTCCTATGGTGGGCTCAGGCATGCCAGTCAAACCCAGGCCTACCCTTTCGCAGATGTCAAGCAAGCCAGACCATCACAACAGACGCTTCAGACCTAGGATGGGGGGCCCACATGCTGGACAAATGCGTGCAAGGACTCTGGACACAGGATCAACTTCACCTGCACATCAACCTAAAAGAAATGCTGGCAGTAAAACTGGCAATCCAAAAGTTCAAACCATTTCTCAAAGAGGGCCAGTTGATAAGGACAGACAACACCACAGTCATGTGGTACATCAACAAACAGGGAGGCACTCATTCATACCCCCTATGCAGAATGACTTTGGAGCTGTGGACCCTGGCACTCAGCTACAACATCCAGTTACAGGCAATATTTGTACCGGGAAAAGAAAATACTCTAGCAGACATACTAAGCAGAACCACTTCGGATGCCCACGAATGGAAGCTGCACCCGGACATCTTCAAAACCATCTCAAAGAAATGGGGAATGCCTCAGATAGATCTATTCGCATCGCCTCTCAATCACCAGCTCAAAAAATTCTGCACAAGGACATTCCACCCACTAGCATGGAAAGTGGATTCGCTCTCCTTCAGCTGGAAAGGCCTAACAGCATATGCATTCCCACCTCTTCCCTTGATACACAAAGTACTACTAAAAATCAAGGAAGAACGACCAAGGATAATCCTGATAGCTCCAAACTGGCCAAGACAACACTGGTACCCACTACTGAGGAGCATGTCTCGAACAATATGTGGCCAATTCCCTGATGCCTTTGATGTTAACTCAGAACAACTACAGCATCATGCATCCAAACCTAAAACGTTACAACTGACTGCATGGAACATCACATAGCAGCAGCTAACACAGAGCTTTCCCAAAGAGTTAAAGACATTATTCTTGAAGCACGCAGACCTTCAACAAGAAGGAACTATGCTGGAAAATGGAAAAGGTTTGTCATTTGGAGTACTGAAAGAGGAAAAGATGTGTCAAACATAGATATGCCTAACATTCTGGAGTACCTGGCGAACTTCTTCATTCAGGCCTGTCCTACTCCTCCATCAAGATACATGCATCAGCTATTTCAGCAGAATACAGCTTTGATCCACCTGTTTTTCGCACCCTTTGCTCAGGCAGTTTCTCAGAGGAATCAAGAATGTAAAACCTCCAAGGAAGCCACCATTACCAGCTTGGGACTTAAACTTTGTGCTAGAAAAGTTGACACTATCACCCTTTGAACCAGCAGCAACAGCAGACCTACAACACCTGTCATGGAAAACTGCTTTCCTACTGGCAATTACTTCAGCAAGGAGGGTTTCAGAACTACAGGCCTTAATGGCGGTGCAACCCTTCCTAATCTTCCACCAAGATAGAGTGTCCATGAGGACTAATCCTACATTTATGCCTAAGGTGGTATCCAGAGTGTCTTTAAACCAGGCAATCCACCTACCTACCTTCTTTCCCAACCCACAAAACAGAGGGAAAGAATACTGCATACCTTGGATGTACATAGACAGCTACGCTACTACTTGGACAGAACAAAAATAGCAGAAAGACTGACCAACTTTTCGTAGCTTATGCAACAGGAAGGGAAGGAAAAGCTATTTCCAAACAGACAATCTCCAAATGGATAGGAAATTGCATACGATTCTGTTACTCCTTCCATGGAAAACCAATTCCACAGAACATAAGACCTCATTCTACAAGGGCAACAGCCACTACCACAGCCTTCTTACGAGGAGTGGCAACCAAAGACATTATTGAGGCGGCTACTTGGACCTCCGTGCATACATTTGCCAAGCATTATAATTTGCCTCTATATTCCAGATCCCGAGCAGGGTTTGCCACTGCTGTACTGCAAGGGATCCTAAACACACCATAATTTACCTTTATCCCCCTAGTTGGCTATGGTATTCTACCCAGTTGTTATGACTGCAGATGCATCCATGAAGGACATAGTACAGTTTTGTACCTACCATAAATGTAGATGTCCGAACTGGATAGCATCTGCAGTCAGGATTACCCTCCCTCCTTCCTCTGTGGTACTCCTAGGGTGTTTACCCTCCTAATAGCTAGCTGGTGGGGGGGGAGTCTTTTATGGTGTATTTGTTTGTATATATGTACATACATGCTTATGTTTGTGTTTACCTCTATCTTTTTGGAAACATTGGCATCTATCCAAAATTTTAGCCTTCAAGAGGGCTACTGGCATCTGGGGCAAGAAACACTGAGGAAAATGGTGTCGGCTGATGCCTTTATACCCGAAGACCAACAGAGATGACGTCGGGTGAAGTGCGACATCAGCCGAAGTCGGACCCGGACTTTGGAATCCGGCCGACTGAAGGGCTGCCTGACGACAGGACAACCCAGTTGTTATGACTGCAGATGCTATCCAGTTCGGACATCTACATTTATGGTAGGTACAAAACTGTACTTTCTGTGCATACCTTCACCAAACATTACCATTTGCCTTTATACTCCAAATCCAGAGCTGGCTTCGCCACTGCTGTACTGCAGGGCCTTATAGCCACCACTAATGCCTTATAGATCCAGCCTCCCTACCTCAGCTTTGGGATTCCACCCAAGTGTAATGACTGCAGCAGTGTAACACGATGAACATAGTACAGCTTTGTACGTACCATAAATGTAGATGTTCGAGTGTAAACACTGCTGCAGTCCAGGTTACCCTCCCTCCTTCCCCTCTTACTTTCTGATACTTACCTAGGGCATCTACCCTTTATTACCTATGGGGAGTATTTGCTGGTAATTAAAAATGGTTGTTTGCTTTTCTTTTGTATTTTTTTACTAGCAATTTGAATTGCCTACCTGTTTGGGGGCACCTGAAATCTGGGGCAAGAAAAACTGAAGAAAATGGCGTCTGCTGCATCTTATATACCCCTGTTGCACTGACGTCAGGGAGGAGGCGACAGCAACCGACGCCGGACCAAGACTTTGGAACTCTGGCCGACTGCGGGACCGCCTGATGGCAGGATAACCCAAGTGTAATGACTGCAGCAGTGTTTACACTCAAACATCTACATTTATGGTAGGTACAAAACTGTACTTTATTCTCTTCACAAAAGAAAAAAAAATCCCAGTCAAGCCAAAAGAGTAGGAATCTGCAATGTGCTATTGAACAAAGGAAAAAAGAAAGTGTGGTTGCATGTTTAACTTTACTGCTTTATATAACTTGATGGGTCCCCTCTTTTTAAAGGCAACTTGTGAAGAACACAGAACATCAGTACCAAAGTAAACAAACACACACATTTTTTTTCTATCATTAATAACATTTCATAACCAATTCCATGAAGCGAGCAGGAGTGATGGCTGTGCAACTCAATCAAGTGACTTATTTTCAAAACAGTTTAAAAACAAAACATGCTAACTACACACATTAAGGAGCTCAGTGGTTATGTATAAACAATGCAAATTAAAACTTGAAGTAGCAGGGTACATATTTTTTGCAGAGTTGTGTGCAACAATTGCTATGATTTCCCCAAAAATCCCCTGGGAGGAGGCTGCCAAAAAGGAGAGCTAGTCTGCAAGTTTGTACTGCAAAATGAATTGATGGAAGTATTGAGTGGTGAAAGTGAATAAGGAAAACATTATTACACAAGAGTCAGTACTTGAAACTGACTGTAGGGATGTATGACGATGTGAAGTATTGCCAGCTATGCCAGGAGAAGCAGGGCAGTGGGTGAGTAACATATGCCAGCATAGCTGGCTGGAGTTCTGTAAAAAATTTGTCATTTGTATATCAAACTGATTTGTACAGGAGCTTGTGTTGAAAATGTATTTGTAAAGTTGCTTGTGTTAAATGTACCAACAGTGTGTCCTGCTGGACAGAAAAGAAATGCACATGTATGTCAGACTGTGCTATTGTAACTGATTAAATGTATATATTGTAACAGAGGATACTGGAAGAGAAGAGGTTAAGTTCAGCCCCAGCTAACTTTTAGAAAAATATCCTGAAATTAAATTACCAAATTTAGGCCATTAAGATTGTATCTAAACAGTTCTGATTGCAGCCAGAGATGAAATATGTATAAAAACCAGGACTAGGAATCCTGCTATATTGTCTTTAGCAGTGATTTAATTGCTACCGTGGAAGGGTGGATATGTTGAAATGGTTTTATGGCTTCCAGATGCTATAACACATCTTAGCAAAGCTCTGTCTGTGTGTATGGGAACCAGAAGTCAGATGACCAGATGTATGTGTTGTCATTCTGTAATCTTGCACTGAAATAATGATTTAATACTAGAAGATACAGAAGTCTTAGGGCAGTTTTTTTTTTTTAAACCTGACAGAAAAATCACTCGCACACTTCATCTTGCCTTTCTTTAGTAAGTAACCAGGGAATAGTTATTCTTTTGAGCAGTCAGGAAAATATAATGAGATTAGTTAAGTACTGTTTTTCTGTGTCTGTGTGAATCTGTTCATCTGTGTTATTTTAATATTTCCTGTGATTGAAACTTTGGTGTTTTATCTTAAATAGATATTTAATATTTTCATGTTCTTTTACTATTAAATATATTTAAACCTTTCAGTGTGGCTGGTCTTTTAGAGAATGTTTTAACCTTTCAGAGTACTTTTATTTATTTGTTGACACTATGGCCTGTCCTGGAAGCCTTACTGCATTGGTCAAACACTACCATTTGTATTAGTATTAATTTCACTCAGTATAATTGGGTACCCTTGTGTAAGAGCCTTAGAGTAGCTGCCTTTGGAGTGTCCTGGTGGCAGTAACTACCTTACAGTCTGGGCAGAGGGGCACAGCTAGTAAATCTGTGCCAGCCTTTCCAAGGTGTGTGTGAAAATCAAATCTCAGTGTGCGTGTGTCTGTGTCTGTGTGTGGTGTGTGTGTGTGTGTGTGTGTGTGTGTGTGTCAGCTACTTGGAGCAGGGACACAGAGCTCTGGTTTCACAGAGAGGGTGGTAGAGGACCTGGCCTTGGACACTTGCTGAGGATTCAACTCTATAGCTGTGCCAGTGGGGAGTCTTATTGGGGGCCTGGAGAGAGAGAGAGAGGGAAACCCAGATCCCGGACTGAGCATGTTCCCTGTGTGCTCTTAAGAGAAATCGTGCTTGGTACAGAGAGAGACACCTGGAAATACTGTGTGTATCTATTTTTGTTCCAAGAGAATGCCTTTCACCAGTGTCAGTGGGGAGGATTCAGGCTCCTTGATTACTGGCCCAGTAGGGGGGGGGGGGTCACAGGGTGTTTTACTGTTCTCTGTCCCTTGTTCAAGGAGGATAGCTGAATGTGTAGATTCACATCAGGGATGTTTAAAAAGTACAGCTCTTGTATGCTTAAAGGAGAGCAGCTTATCATGTATTCTGTTTAATTTTAGTGATACAGACTAGACCATTCCCTTTAACCATCTTAGTGCTATTTGGTTTGTACTTCTCATGGCATATGTATCCTTAATTCATTGTTGTAAGTTTGTGTAATGTTTAAAAACAGTATTAAATAAAAGTGTCTCAATAAATGCAGGACTTTTGTCTCTACTGTCTTTATCATTTAGCCACTCAGGTACTATATTGAACCATTCATTCCCCCAGTGTTGCTGGGAACATCACCCTGTAGAGGGAGGTCCTTCCTTCCAGGGGAATTCGTCATTTTATGGTCACACTCATTGCCTAGTAGTGGAAGGCAAGATCCGAGTACTAAGAGACCACCATCCATAGATGGCAAGGGTATATTTACATTGCTATATGCTTTAGACAGTCTAACCTATAATTTATCTACAAACTGTCTAAAATTTCTCTAAATATTTAATTATTCTCATATACCTTGTATTGATTCTTAATCAGTGTTTTTAAATTGTCTAATGTGTTATACCTATTTAGACTGCAGATGTTTTTGTTTTATTTTTGAAGATTGTAAGGTAGGGAGCATCAAAGTGCTGTAAATGCATCATCATGAGAAAAGAGGAGAATATTTGTGTTCTGAACTTTACAAGACATTTCTAAGGATGAAAACCAATGGGATTAGTAAAGCATATTGAGGATCTCCAACATGGAACAGGCATTGCAAGTGAAAGACTTAATCCACTCCGAGCAGATGTGAGGAAGGGATTTGTCATGACCAGGGTGGCATCGGTGGGAAGGTATTCTGTAGTTTGGTACAAGGTTTCATTTTATTTTACTTTTTTTCCATTTGTTTGATAACTAATGTAAACTCAGAAAAAAGAAGTACTTCAGAAGAGCATTCCAGGAGCACTTGCTGGTTATGTGACTTGCTCTAACTCACATGGAAACTGACAGAATCAAATGTAGGACTAGAGGAGGTAGGTCTTTAGCAACTCGTATACTTTTGTGCTAAAATGTTGCACAGCAGAAAACGTCAGAGTTACCAAAGCTAGCAGCATTCTTGAATTCAGGCATGGCAGATGGTAGAATTTGGAGACACAACTGTGTATACCTGTATGGCCTGATTTGTACATGGCAACATCAGTAAATTTGCACTTCAACACAACTGTTAACTATCAGCAATGCATTCATATGCTTCAGCAGTCTCAGTCTAAAGGATGATTTAACAAGGTGATCCTGAAGATTCACGGGCATTTCTTCTTAATCTGCCCGCTGACATCATACTATGTTTGGACCAGTGAAACAAGATGTAAGATCATTAATTCTGGCAGTGGTTCTGAGTGATTTTTTTTCATTTCAGTCCATCTTTTAGTTTCATGACACTGCTTCATTAAGCAATATTAGTAATGCTGGTTGCATGTGCCATGAAATATTTTATGTCCTGGTGAGCTACAAAACCAAAATAAAGCCATGTCTTTGTTGTCCAACCACAATTCCCACTCCTTACATTTTTTTTTTAATTACTAATGGTTCCATTGTGCCTTTCTGCTAACATATGTAATTAATTGGTTCTTTTAAACAGAAGAACTGCAGCACACTAAATCAATGACTAATAGAGTAATAAATTACTCTAAAGTAGCAGTCATGGCTTTCAGTACCCACCAGAAAGTCTTGTTTGACCCTCCTTCCGCTTAACTTACTCCCACCCAGAGCAACCTCCTAAGCACAGTCCAACACTATAAATACCTCGGGCTCACTATGGATTCTATTGTCCCTTCCACTGCCTTACTGAAACCGTTATGAAAAGGTAATAACCCAACTTAAGGCCAACTCTTCCATTTCCAACCATCTCACCCCACATGGTGGATGAGCAGTGGCCACAAATGTGCTACTTTCTAAAACTGGTATATGACCTCCCTGTAATTATTCCCCACTCATCCTGTAATACTGAAATAATCCAATCCACTATGTTTACTATATGGAAATGTTACCTACTCCCTGAGATCAGAGTAACACAGTTTCATATTGCAAACAGTTAACTGTATCTGCCCACACACACACGCACACACACGCGCACACACACACACACACACACACACACACACACACACACACACACACACACACACACACACACACACAGCACAATTCACACTGCTACTGTTTTACTTTGTTCTACAAGCTTCTCTATGAACATAACTGTTCCTCATTAAGTTGGAAATCGAATGCACTCCATACTTTGTCCACAGCAACATTCATAATGCTCTCACCCTTGTCTGTACCCTTTATAAACCGGCCATTGGAGAGAGAGAAGCTTCAGCAAAATCCTTGCAAACTGGAATCCCATGCCACAAAATATTAGACAACTAGAGTGTAGAAATTTCAAAGTGTAGAAATTTTAGGAAATAACTTATTGAGCATCTAAAAGAATCTTCTAACTGTGCTTGTTGCATTGACAAAGACTTGTATTTCACCCTCTGCACCAGTTTAAGTTGCACCCTGTTTCTCCTTATCCAGCATTTTCCACTACTAATTAGGATGCAGTCTTTTGTTAATGAAAACTGAAGGATAACGTTAAGGAAACTACTCTCTTCTGTTTACTCTGTACTAACCAACCACCTCCTTCATACTTTTCTCCTTCCTCTTTTTAACTCTTTGTACTCCCTTCATATTGTGCGTTCTTTCACTCTTTATTTTCCAGGGGCACAGAACCCTTCATTGCAATACATTCCTTACATGTAATCAACTTTATGTGAAGTATGTTCCCTGTTATATTGTATTTTTAAGATCAACTTCTTGTTTGTATTACTGTATAACTTGAGATAGTGGTACCCTAATTTTATTACTTTGTCCTTGTATTGTGTACCCATGTTATGGCTGAAAAGGTTTCCAGGACCAGCCCACACACCCAGTTAACAATTTTAAATAAATATGCTTTATCCAGCTCACCCTCAGGCCTTGGAATAAAAGTTGTGTTCTTTTTTACATGCTGCATAAATTGGGGGGGGGGGGGTAAAAGTAGTTTAAACCAACAGTATAACATAGTTTATTGAACCTGGTCTTTTTGCATCACACCTACTGAGTGATAAACGCCAGCAAATGTCAAACATGAATGAAGGTACTGTCTGATAATTTAATGTTTGTTATAAAATCAGTGTCAGTGAATAAAATGTCAAAAGTTGTGAAACTTCATTGAAAATCAAGTGCATCCTACACGACATATGCATGAGTTGACAGAATTCATCTGGTCCCAGTACAGTAACTGCTTTCATGTAGTAGTTCTTTTCATTTTCAGGCTTAGATTACGTTATTAACCCGATGCACTGCTAAACATTATGTTAACTTACGACTTCTCAAGACAGAAATAATCAATTAACATTTCTAACTTGGACTTTGCTGACAGTATCAGTTCATAGCATTAACATTTTTAACTGTTCAGTGTGTTGGAATGCATCTCTGCAAAAAGTGTTATGCATATCTTCAGCAAGTTCTAATTCTCTGTACTTGGAAAGCACATGTAAAATGGACAAGTGTGTATATATAAGTGTGTAGCTGACTAAAAACAGCCACATTCTTGACTTCCCTTGTCAGCATTTAGTTGTACCTTACTTTGAAAAGCTAAATACTGTCTGCACAGAATAGATATTTTTGTCGACTGCTTGCTTATCTTGTGCTCTTTCGTTTAAATGATGCTATGTTACCGACTTGTCAGATGCTTTTTTAAGATGTTACCAGTGTTTAGTGTCGTTTGTGGTTTTGAGTGATCATCGTGCCTCTGGAAAATGGCAGTAGTTTTGCTTCCTTTGAAAACTGTTTCAGATTCCTACAAGACTTTTTGAATGTTTGCAGATTATATGTGCTAGACTTTAACTGATCCAGACATCTGGGAGTCCTTTTGTTTTAATAAGATACTGTACAGATATTGTGTTCAGGTATGCTATATCACAAACAGAAGCATGTTCAGTAGCCGAAGCAGAAATGCCTTTTGTTTTTGTTTAGTTATCGGTTGCAATGCAGCAGTAACCCACAGAAGTGTTTCTCTTTTGATCAATGATATGAAAGTTAGGAGTACAGAGCAAGTGTATGTTTGACAGCTGTTGCCCTTGCATGGGTTTGTCCTGCAGCTGGTACATAACATTTCTATCCTTTACAAAAAGATTTGTCTGTGGTATAAGTAGGACCTACTGGAGAGACAAGGATGTATCCCAGAGACTACCCCTTCTCTGGAACAGGCTTCCCATCCGTGCGAAGCAGAGTTCCTCCCCAAACCAGTTCAAGTGTAGTAAAGTACAACTATAGTTCAGCCTTGTGAGGTCCTTATTTTTCTGCTAGATTTAGTAGTTTGATCAGATAATGGAGCATGTTATCTTTATTAAAGTATGTATTAGATGATAATTATATGCATTGCATTCCTGGGCTCTACTCAAGTCAAAGCTATTTCAACTACTGAAACTCTGCAATGACCAGTGTCTTTTGATGTTGCATATCTGTTAATAATGTATTTCCCAAACATCCCTGCCCATTTTAAGAATGTTTGCTTTACACGAAATCAAAGTTTGACAAATTAGGTCCAACTGGGCCACATAATCTGCTTGTTATCCTAACTTAAGGCTCAGATCTTTTTATACCAGCATTGAACTGTCCTCATTTTTGTCTTGCCATGTATTCTTGATTTCCCTCTCACTGGTTTTGATTCTGTTATTTATTTGCATTTGTTTACCACAAAAGTCCATCTGGCCATTAGATCCCCTTTTCTGAAATGACGAAGTGAAAAAAGCATCATTAGTAGTTTACTGTGTGTGTGTGTGTGTGTGTGTGTGTGTGTGTGTGAAAACCATTATTTTAGCAGATTTTCTTAATCTTCCCCCTCCCCCAAAGGTTGTCTCAGATCTGTACTGGAAGGACATATGTCTTTATTAGGTAATAATATAATTGTCAAAATCAAGTGGACAGTACTCAGTGTGTCAGATAATTAATGTACTTTATTAGAATAATGATTGCTCAATTCTTAACTATAGCTACATGCAAATACTGCTGGCTACAGATTGAAAAAAAGAGAGAGAAAGATGTGAAAATCCAGCTCCTGTATCTTTTCAAGTTCAAGAGTGTTTTTCTGTATTTTGTCTCCATTAATATGTTTGACACTGAAAAAAAATAATTATTGGGCTTCAGCTATGAAATGACCATCTATTCCAGGACTGAAGAAAGTAGTGAGTTCTTCAATAAATAAATTAAGACAAAGTTGCTTGTCATATAATTGTTATAAACTTTCCACACATATATCAACTTTCACTGTTTCTCTAATCAGCTCAGCTTTGGTATTTCCCAGCTGAATAATTAATTAGCTACTAACCAGGCTGTAGTTTGGCCTTGTTTGCTGTCTGTGTCAGCAGCTTATACTTCTTTTTATGCTTTTATCACCTTTACACTTAACTTGCTTTCAGTTTCATTAGCAGCATTCATGACAACACTTTTATTATTATGCTGAAGTGGGATTTCACTTACTGTTAGTGCATTTACTGTGGAATTCCCACCAAGCAAGCCTTTTCAGTCCAGAGGGTTTAATTTTTCCTGCTGTGAACCGTTCCCCCATGAAACAGAGCACTGAAGATAAAATTAATTATGTTGGGACATTTCTAGTATTTAATAGAAACAATGCAAACGTCTCTGAGGCTGTGATTATAGCACACAAATTTAACTCAGATTGGTAATTTCTAATGATGTATACCTGTGAAATTTCTTTAAATATTTTTCAGTGGACTGTCCTTTATTTTTGACCTAACATTTCATTGACTTTTTATTTGGTTGTGAGATTTTGCTACAACATTTTATGACTGTTAGCTTATTATATTCACGTGCACAACATTTTGTTTGTCGTGTGTGTTGTCTTTTTATAAGCTATGGGAACAGGTCTCTAACACTAGTCTTTCCTTATTTCTTTGGGGTCCATCTAGAATCAAATGTAATGAGACTTAAAAATGAATCACCAGTGATTGTTCTCTAGTCACACGCACTGTAAAGAGATAGAATAAACCCTTTGTTATATCTTGAAAGTATAATGCATTTTGAAGTAATAGTGGCGAACCCTAACATCCGAAAGACAGAACAAGTGATCTGTTTTTTTATATAAAGTTGTTCTGGGTAATGTGCCACACTCCCAGACCTTGTTATAATACATTCTGTTTACTAACATGCTTACTGCCTACATTTTTAGTCATAGGTTGTAGAGTCTAACTCATGCCAGTTATCTCACTCAGACTTTGGGAGATAAATGTCTCCAGTATGCCTGTATAGATATTTTATTTTATTTTGTACTTATTAATCGGAGTAGACCACGGATCCACATGAACATTTTTCAG
Source organism: Protopterus annectens (assembly GCF_019279795.1). NCBI lineage: Eukaryota > Metazoa > Chordata > Ceratodontiformes > Protopteridae > Protopterus > Protopterus annectens. The sequence continues at coordinate 384,431,835 of NC_056739.1, forward strand.
ACTCAGTCTAGTATCACTGTTTGGTTATTGACTTGTTTGGAGTCGTACTGTAAGCACCTGAAATCTGAAGGAATCAAATTCTGGACCACGGGAAGCAGCTAAGTAATGGCTCCGTATCCTGAATTTTATGAGCTAACTGCTCTAGATTCCAGAATGTGAAGGTTCGTGATGTTATGATGCAGAAGATATTTTTTTCACATTTTGCATCCGTGAGTAGCATTCGTCATAATTGCGTGTTAGGAGCTTTTATATAAAAGTATGGTCCTGACTGTGCCAGATAGGGTGTGGAAAGCAATACAATCACATGTTGTTATGATATAGTTTGTGTGTTTGTAATAATGGACTTATCTTTATTAGGTAGCAGTGACTTTACTCATGTCTGTATAGACGCAGGTGTTATAACTCATAATCTGGCTGCTTCATTCTGTCATATGGCAAGCAATATATATATATTTTTTTCTTTGTCATTCGGTAGGGGGACACGCAACTAAATTACCCGTTTACCTGCTGGCCCCTTCTAATACTAGGGACAATTATTAAATCGCTTTAAGAGCTTGTTTTGTAATACAACATTTGAACTTGAGTGGATGATAGCCGTCTCTGAGGTAACAATTGGATACTGCCTTAGCTAGCACTAACATTATGGTAGATTTACTGGCACAGTCGCCTTTCCTATTTTCATTTTGCAAGCATATTGTTTTTGTAGCAAAGTATGTGTGGCCCACGTCACTGATATGAGTGAAGTTAAGAGAGTGGTTTACTCATTACCTACCTCAGCAACTGGCTTTACTTTACCTAAAAAGACTGGCACTATTACTTTGAATGCATAAATAATTATGCATACCCGGCATTCGTTATGACCTTGGTCATTACTCATGATTTAACTAATGTACATACTACTGTCTGCAGACTTTTTAAGGCAAAAAAATGTTTGCCCACTTTCTATTTCTGCCTTTACGTTCTTTCTGCATTGCATTTTACACTTGCTAGACAGCCTCCTATTCAGCCTCTTCATATCACTGTAGAGCCCTCTAATGCTGCAAGCTTCACTTGTTTTCAGTCACACACACACCAATTTTACTGTTCCTTTCCACTGTTAAACACTACATTAATATGCAATGTCACAACATTTTCCAGCAGTTAGTCATACTTTGTGTGTGCGCATCTTCAGTTTCAAATGATCCTTCTTCGAGTAAGTTAACAATGTATTTATGCATTTATTTTCTTGATCAACATGTTGACTGGGTAAGTGTGCTGTTGGTTTGTGTACCCTTTTCTGTCATTACCTGGGACACACAGCAGTCTATAGTAACAACAAAAATGTTAAATTACATATAAAAGTTAGTGATAATGCAGTAATAATACAGTGCAGTTTAATGAACAGGAAGTTGGTAAAATGTGTAACAAAATGGTGGTATTGTATATCAAAGTTTATGAAAACACTGACTCAAAGAAAAGTACTTCATAAGCCTGACCCATGTACTCCAGATAAATTTACCCCCTCTACTTGTTGTAACCCAAGTAATAAACCTACAATTAATAGGCCCCCTAACTCACTCCTGGCCTGTCACCTTAACATTAGAAGTATAAACAACAAGGTACATGAACTGCATGCACTCCTGGCTGTCCACTCCCCTAAGATACTCTGTTTATCCGAAACCTGGTTAAAACCTAGAACCATAGGTAATGAAGTGGTACCACCTGGGTATAACATACTCAGGCTAGATTGTGCTCCCTGGAAGGGAGGTGGGGTAGCTGTTCTTTATAAATCTGTGTTAAACATCACCATTGATGCTATACAACCACCTCAAATTAATAACTCAGAGATTCTCGCTAGAAATGGAAACAGCTGATCCACTGTGGCGACCCCTAACGGGAGCAGCCGAAAGAAGAAGATTCTCGCTACCAAATTGCAAATTAATAAAAATAAATGCATAAATATCATCTGTATGTACATTTCCCCCAGGGAATAACATATCTACACTTTAAGATACCCTTCACTGGCTATCATGTCCCTACCCCAAGAAACCTTACTACTTGGAGATTTTAACATAGACTGGAACACCTGTTCCTCAGAATCCCCAACTACCCATGTTAACCTGCATGCATTTACACAAATCATAACCACCTCTACCAGGATAGGTAAGCCTAACCATAAAGAAAGCATACTTGATTGGATACTTATCAATAGTCACCCCCAACTGTATACCTCTGGGACCTTCCCTGATGACTTAAGTGATCACCTTCTTACCTATATAATTAAGCATAAAGCTATTAACCCCCCACCAAACCATACTCCGAATGGTAAGAAGCAATAAGAACTTTAACCCTGCCAAATTCTAAGAGGAACTAAACTCATGTAAATGGTCAGTCCTAAAACACTTCCCCTTAGAGGAAGTGGTTGTCTACTTTAGCAACAAATTCCTTGAGATCGTAGACTCTTATGCACCTGTTCGCTAAATAAGAACAAAGTCAAAAACTGCACCATGGCTTTCTAAACAGCCCAAACTAAAAATCACCCTTAGAAACAAAGCCATGGACATTATGACATACTACAAAAGACCCCCAAGATCACATTAAATATTGGCAATCAAGGAATGAGACTAAAAAATCCATTTTACAAGACAAAAAAATCTACTACTATAATCGTCAGCAAATAAATCAAAACAACCCTCAGACGTTTTGAGCAGGTGTAAATAAACTATTACGTCCTAGACAAACTTCCACCCCATCCCCTGCAGCCACCATTGATAAACCACCTGAGGAAATCTCACAGTTTTAATCGATTCTTCACTGAGACAATCCAAGCCTTAACTAGCCAACTACCTCCAAGCTCCCCTGGCCCTGAGGCCACCACCCCTAGTTAACTAACTGTCATTCAGTTTCCAACCAGTGGCCACTTCACTTATCCATGCCTTAATCAAAAAATTAAAACCAACTACACTCTCTGCTGATCTACCCCCTGCCGAGTATCTACAAAAAGCAGCAGATGCCATTGCTTACCCCATCTCAATACTAATCAGTCAAACCATAGTAGAAGCCAAAATACCCACCATCTGGAAAATATCCTATGTAATCCCACTTCACAAAGGTGGTAACTCTACTGAACTATCTAATTATAGGCCAATATTATCTCCACTTGCAAAAATAATGGAAAATTGTATTCGTAGACAACTGCTGCACCACCTAATTCAGAATAACCTTTTGGCTGACCCTCAGCACGCCTTCCAACCTCACCACACTACCACTTCAGCCCTCCTAGCCTTCTCTAACACCATAAATCATAATTGCAACAATAATAACCTATCCTCTGCCCTCTTCTTGGATCTCTCCAAGGCATTTGATATGGTTGATCACCAGCTACTAATCCACACCCTGAAAAACATTCTGGCTAGATACTAAAGCCTTTCAATGGTTCCAGTCTTATCTGAGTGACAGACAGCAGGCTGTCCTTTGGCAAAACAAACTATCTAACCTCCTACCCAACTCCCGTGGTGTTCCACATGGTTCTGTACTAGGGCTCCTTCTGCTTTCCATTTTCATCAATGACCTTTATACTGTCCAAAAGTCAGCTGTATTCAATACGCTGATGACTCCACCCTGACCTGTTTGGCCAGATCTCAGACCGAACTATGGTCAGCTACCCAGAATACCTTCAACATAGTAGAGAACTGGCTTTCTGGTCATCGTCTGATCTTAAATCCTCAAAAAAAACAAAGCTGCAACTTTTCCCACCAATTCATAGGTCAGTTGCATTTTCCTTTACCATAAAATCCAATAATGGCACTATAATCTCCCCAGACACCTCTACAAAACTACTAGGTGCTACTATAGGTAAAAATCTTAAATTCAACCTGCATGTTAATCAAACTGTCAAAACCATCAATAAAAAAAAAACTAGGGCCACTATGCAGGATTAAAGCCTTCCTAACCCCACCTGCTAAAATTGCCATTGTACGCTCTCACCTACTCTCATCTCTTTTCTATGCATCTCCTTTACTCACTAACTTAAACAAGTCTGTTCTTAACAAACTCTCTACCTGCTACAACCACATTGTCAGATTTGCCACTGGTCTGCCTTATAGGACACACCACTGTATCGATCTAAACCAGCTTGGGTGGCTAGAACTTCCCAGTTTGATCCAGTATAACCAACTGATTGTGACATATAAAATCCTTTGCAATCCGGATGATAGTCCTGCACTTAAAAACATCATTACCCCCTATAATAATCCTAGACCTCTTCGATCTTCCAATAGACTGCTAGTTCAAACTATCGAAACTAATAACTCAGCCGGTGACTCTCTCTTTGCCAACTCTGTAGGTAGATCCTATAACTCACTCCCAGCTGATATAACCCTACTTACCACCCTGAGCCAATTTAAGAAAAGACTCAAAACAGTATTTGAAACTAAACTGGCTCTGTCTATGTATGAAACCTGATGACTCTCCTCTAGTATGGTGTTAAAAATTGTAATTTAACTTAGTTGTGTTACATAACCCAGACTTAGCCCCAGGATTGTCTCTATGTAACCAGTGTATATATTGTATTAAGTAATCTTATCTGCTTACCTTGGAGCTTTTCTCCACAGGCCTCCGCTGAAAATGGACAAGAATCCAGTCGGACTATCCTGGTCAACAAATGTAAAATAATAATGAAAAATAATAAAGTAAGACTTTTTTGTTACACTGACTAGATTGTAGGAACTTTGCATGAAGCAGTGGTTTGGAGAGGAGTGAAGGTGGGTATAAATGAATGAAATGCATAATAGTGAAAGTTTGAGAGACCTTTTCAGAAAGATGATGGACAAAGAGTAAAGAAGATGACTATGTATTACAGAGTCTGAGAGGATTTTAGAGAGGGGGTGGGGTAATGGTAAGGAAAGATGTTCTTCATCTCACATTGCTGCAGTCCTTACATATGGGTAGTCCGCTGTCCTCGGTCGGCCCGAATACCAAAGTATTAGGCTGACGTCGGTCATGGGCACTCAGATCTGACATCAGAGCGTCAGAGTATAAAAGCGCATGACCGACGTCATATACTCAGTCTTTTTTGCCGCATGGTCCGATGCAGAAGCAGCGTTTGCAAGTGCCGCTCATGCTCTGAAATTTTCGTATTCTGAGTTTCAGACCGAAACCAAGTTGGGCTAAGTACCCCGTTGGGGAATATTTTTGTTTTTTCTTGCCTCAGTTAATTCCGGATGTCAGAAAAAGTGAATAATTGTATTTCTTGTGGGAAACAGATACCGCATAGGGGTTACCACTCTCTTTGTATTCCTTGTTTGGGTCCTGAGCACGACGTAGTCGGGTGTCGCTTTTGTGCTAGGTTTAATAAGCGCACCATTAAACGTAGGTTAGATTGCGCTAGGCTTGTCTTCGGTAAGCGGTGTAATTATAATATGCCGTCGGATCCTCCGACGCCTGCTACCGCAAAGAAGCGCAAAGACAAATCTTTAAAGTCCAGGCAGGATGAGTCGTCCGTTCCGGACGCCGGTTCTTTAGAACCTAAGGTGGAATCTGTGGATCCAGCCGAGGTTTCAGTTGAGTCTCAGGGGGAGGCTTTGATATTGCAAGATGTGGCCTCTCAGGAGTCAGGTCAGGCTGAGGGGGCCTCTCAGGTTGCTGTTCTCCCTTCCTTGCCTAAGGTGGTTAGGCCTTCTCCTTCTGTCTCTAAGGCTCCTTCCAAAGGCAGGCCTGGTTTGCCTTCCACAAGTGTCAGTCCTAGTTCTGCAGGTTCTGTGCCTAAAAAACACATGCTTAAAATGGCAGAAGATTTAATTTCTTTAATCAGAGGTTCTATGCCCCCTCCTGATAAGAGGCCTAGGGTGGAGCCAGAGGTGGAAACTTTGGAGCAGGCTTCAGATTTCTCAGAGTCTTTGGCTGAAGACATTCAGGATTTTCCTCCTTATTCTGATTCAGACGCAGAGGATTCCACTCCTTCTGCTTCTCCTCCAGAGGATTTTTCGTTTTCAGAAACCCTGCATTCTATGAGGGAACATTTTAAATGGGAAGGTCAGGATTTCTCAGATTCACGAAAGAGGCTTAGGGAATTTTTGTTTTTACCACAACATAGGCCCTTGGCTATACCTCCTGTTTTGGATGTTGTTCAAGATGTTTTCTCCGAGGCTTCCCTTAATCCAGACTCTCTGCCTCCTGCGCCAGTTAAGCCAGACAGGTATTACAGAGTGCCTGAGGCTCATAAATATCTGTATAAGAGACCAAGGGCTGACCCAGAAACTATTAGCCAGGGACCTAAGGGTGTCAGGGCTTCTGTTGTAAAGAATCCAGTTCCTATAGATAAAGATGCTAGAGCTTTGGATAGATGGGGTAAGAAAGTGTATACCTCTTCCACTTTAGCAATGAGGGCTTTGAATTGTCAGTTTCATATGTTGAAGTATCAGAATTTTCTCCTTACTCAACTAAAATCTAAAGTGGATGCTTTGGCAGAGGGCATAGAGTGTAAAGAATTACAGGATTTGGTACATGCCTCTGAACAGGTGGGTAAGCATTCTTTGCAGTGTGGTTTGATGCTTTACAGGCTTCTTCCAGGGTGGCTGCCACTGGTTCTGTTATTCGCAGGCACGCCTGGCTTAAGGATCAGAATTTGTCAGAGCATGTTAAAACTAGAATTTTGGATGCTCCTTTGCAGTCTGAAGTTTTGTTTGGTTCTCCTGTGGAGTCTGTCTTGAAGAAAATGGAAGACAAGGCTAAATCTATGCAGACTGTTAAAGATTTTTTGCCCAAGGGTTGCAAAACCTCCTAAAGGATGATAGCCGTCTCTGAGGTAACAATTGATACTGCCTTAGCTAGCACTAACATTATGGTAGATTTACTGGCACAGTCAGCCTTTCCTATTTTCATTTTGCAAGCATATTGTTTTTGTAGCAAAGTATGTGTGGCCCACATGTCACTGATATGAGTGAAGTTAAGAGAGTGGTTTACTCATTACCTACCTCAGCAGCTGGCTTTACTTTACCTAAAAAGACTGGCACTATTACTTTGAATACATAAATAATTATGCATACCGCATCGCTATGACCTTGGTCATTACTCATGATTTAACTAATGTACATACTACTGTCTGCAGACTTTTTAAGGCAAAAAAATGTTTGCCCACTTTCTATTTCTGCCTTTACGTTCTTTCTGCATTGCATTTTACACTTGCTAGACAGCCTCCTATTCAGCCTCTTCATATCACTGTAGAGCCCTCTAATGCTACAAGCTTCACTTGTTTTCAGTCACACACACACACCAATTTTACTGTTCCTTTCCACTGTTAAACACTACATTAATATGCAATGTCACAACATTTTCCAGCAGTTAGTCATACTTTGTGTGTGCGCATCTTCAGTTTCAAAAGATCCTTCATCGAGTAAGTTAACAATGTATTTATGCATTTATTTTCTTGATCAACATGTTGACTGGGTAAGTGTGCTGTTGGTTTGTGTACCCTTTTCTGTCATTACCTGGGACACATAGCAGTCTATAGTAACAACAAAAATGTTAAATTACATATAAAAGTTAGTGATAATGCAGTAATAATACAGTGCAGTTTAATGAACAGGAAGTTGGTAAAATGTGTAACAAAATGGTGGTATTGTATATCAAAGTTTATGAAAACACTGACTCAAAGAAAAGTACTTCATAAGCCTGACCCATGTACTCCAGATAAATTTACCCCCTCTACTTGTTGTAACCCAAGTAATAAACCTACAATTAATAGGCCCCCTAACTCTCTCCTGGCCTGTCACCTTAACATTAGAAGTATAAACAACAAGGTACATGAACTGCATGCACTCCTGGCTGTCCACTCCCCTAAGATACTCTGTTTATCCGAAACCTGGTTAAAACCTAGAACCATAGGTAATGAAGTGGTATCACCTGGGTATAACATACTCGGGCTAGATTGTGCTTCCGGGAAGGGAGGTGGGGTAGCTGTTCTTTATAAATCTGTGTTAAACATCACCATTGATGCTATACAACCACCTCAAATTAATAACTCAGAGATTCTCGCTAGAAATGGAAACAGCTGATCCACTGTGGCGACCCCTAACGGGAGCAGCCGAAAGAAGAAGATTCTCGCTACCAAATTGCAAATTAATAAAAATAAATGCATAAATATCATTTGTATGTACATTTCCCCCAGGGAATAACATATCTACACTTTACGATACCCTTCACTGGCTATCATGTCCCTACCCCAAGAAACCTTACTACTTGGAGATTTTAACATAGACTGGAACACCTGTTCCTCAGAATCCCCAACTACCCATGTTAACCTGCATGCATTTACACAAATCATAACCACCTCTACCAGGATAGGTAAGCCTAACCATAAAGAAAGCATACTTGATTGGATACTCATCAATAGTCACCCCCAACTGTATACCTCTGGGACCTTCCCTGATGACTTAAGTGATCACCTTCTTACCTATATAATTAAGCATAAAGCTATTAACCCCCCACCAAACCATACTCCGAACGGTAAGAAGCAATAAGAACTTTAACCCTGCCAAATTCTAAGAGGAACTAAACTCATGTAAATGGTCAGTCCTAAAACACTTCCCCTTAGAGGAAGTGGTTGTCTACTTTAGCAACAAATTCCTTGAGATCGTAGACTCTTATGCACCTGTTCGCTAAATAAGAACAAAGTCAAAAACTGCACCATGGCTTTCCAAACAGCCCAAACTAAAAATCACCCTTAGAAACAAAGCATGGACATTATGACATACTACAAAAGACCCCCAAGATCACATTAAATATTGGCAATCAAGGAATGAGACTAAAAAATCCATTTTACAAGACAAAAAAATCTACTACTATAATCGTCAGCAAATAAATCAAAACAACCCTCAGACATTTTGAGCAGGTGTAAATAAACTATTACGTCCTAGACAAAGTTCCACCCCATCCCCTGCAGCCACCATTGATAAACCACCTGAGGAAATCTCACAGTTTTAATCGATTCTTCACTGAGACAATCCAAGCCTTAACTAGCCAACTACCTCCAAGCTCCCCTGGCCCTGAGGCCACCACCCCTAGTTAACTAACTGTCATTCAGTTTCCAACCAGTGGCCACTTCACTTATCCATGCCTTAATCAAAAAATTAAAACCAACTACACTCTCTGCTGATCTACCCGCTGCCGAAAGTATCTACAAAAAGCAGCAGATGCCATTGCTTACCCCATCTCAATACTAATCAGTCAAACCATAGTAGAAGCCAAAACACCCACCATCTGGAAAATATCCTATGTAATCCCACTTCACAAAGGTGGTAACTCAACTGAACTATCTAATTATAGGCCAATATTATCTCCACTTGCAAAAATAATGGAAAATTGTATTCGTAGACAACTGCTGCACCACCTAATTCAGAATAACCTTTTGGCTGACCCTCAGCACGCCTTCCAACCTCACCACACTACCACTTCAGCCCTCCTAGCCTTCTCTAACACCATAAATCATAATTGCAACAATAATAACCTATCCTCTGCCCTCTTCTTGGATCTCTCCAAGGCATTTGATATGGTTGATCACCAGCTACTAATCCACACCCTGAAAACTTTCTGGCTAAATACTAAAGCCTTTCAATGGTTCCAGTCTTATCTGAGTGACAGACAGCAGGCTGTCCTTTGGCAAAACAAACTATCTAACCTCCTACCCAACTCCTGTGGTGTTCCCCAGGGTTCTATACTAGGGCTCCTTCTGCTTTCCATTTTCATCAATGACCTTTATACTGTCCAAAAGTCAGCTGTATTCAATACGCTGATGACTCCACCCTGACCTGTTTGGCCAGATCTCAGACCGAACTATGGTCAGCTACCCAGAATACCTTCAACATAGTAGAGAACTGGCTTTCTGGTCATCGTCTGATCTTAAATCCCCCCAAAAAAACAAAGCTGCAACTTTTCCCACCAATTCATAGGTCAGTTGCATTTTCCTTTACCATAAAATCCAATAATGGCACTGTAATCTCCCCAGACACCTCTACAAAACTACTAGGTGCTACTATAGGTAATAATCTTAAATTCAACCTGCATGTTAATCAAACTGTCAAAACCATCAATAAAAAAACTAGGGCCACTTTGCAGGATTAAAGTCTTCCTAACCCCACCTGCTAAAATTGCCATTGTACGCTCTCACCTACTCTCATCTCTTTTCTATGCATCCCCTTTACTCACTAACTTAAACAAGTCTGTTCTTAACAAACTCTCTACCTGCTACAACCACATTGCCAGATTTGCCACTGGTCTGCCTTATAGGACACACCACTGTATCGATCTAAACCAGCTTGGGTGGCTAGAACTTCCCAGTTTGATCCAGTATAACCAACTGATTGTGGCATATAAAATCCTTTGCAATCCGGATGATGGTCCTGCACTTAAAAACATCATTACCCCCTATAATAATCCTAGACCTCTTCGATCTTCCAATAGACTGCTAGTTCAAACTATCGAAACTAATAACTCAGCCGGTGACTCTCTCTTTGCCAACTCTGTAGGTAGATCCTGTAACTCACTCCCAGCTGATATTACCCTACTTACCACCCCGAGTCAATTTAAGAAAAGACTCAAAACAGTATTTGAAACTAAACTGGCTCTGTCTATGTATGAAACCTGATGACTCTCCTCTAGTATGGTGTTAAAAATTGTAATTTAGCTTAGTTGTGTTACATAACCCAGATCTACCCCCAGGATTGTCTCTATGTAACCAGTGTATATATTGTATTAAGTAATCTTATCTGCTTACCTTGGAGCTTTTCTCCACAGGCCTCCGCTGAAAATGGACAAGAATCCAGTCGGACTATCCTGGTCAACAAATGTAAAATAATAATGAAAAATAATAAAGTAAGACTTTTTTTGTTACACTGACTAGATTGTAGGAACTTTGCATGAAGCAGTGGTTTGGAGAGGAGTGAAGGTGGGTATAAATGAATGAAATGCATAATAGTGAAAGTTTGAGAGACCTTTTCAGAAAGATGATGGACAAAGAGTAAAGAAGATGACTATGTATTACAGAGTCTGAGAGGATTTTAGAGAGGGGGTGGGGTAATGGTAAGGAAAGTTACTTTTATGTCTGTATAGAAAGGAGAGAGAGAAAAATATTAGTAAGCGTGATTCTCAATAGGAGTTCATCCAGTGACTCTAAAACATTTGCAGGAGAGGCTTTTGGGAGACGGTAGGAGCCTCCACAGAAACACAGGAGAGGATCATAATGGACCTCATAAATAAAGACATAGGGAATTTGCAGACTTTGGATCCAACCCAGTTTGGCTTTGTCAAAGGCAGATCATGCCTTTTAAACTTGGTTGACTTTTTCGAAACAGTCACCAAAGCCATTGATGAGGGAAAGGCAGTCCATACAGCCTACCTCGATCTGGCTAAGGCCTTCGATACAATACCCCACTCGGGTATCATTGAAAAACTCATCAGCTTAAATGTTAACCCATACATCACAAGATGGGTTGCAAACTGGCTGAGTGACAGAACCCACAGGGTCAGAGTTGCTGGCGCCATGTCAGACTCAAAGCCTGTCACAAGTGGTGTCCCACAGGGCTCAGTCCTGGGCCCACTCTTGTTTGGCATCTACTTTTCCAAGTACAAGCAAACACAGGAGGGTTATGGCTGACAAAGTTTGCAGATGACTGCAAACTGGGCGCCATAGTAGAAAACACATCTGACACAGATATCCTTCAGAAGGGTCTCACAGAAACGGATAACTGGTGCCAGAGCCACGGCCTAAAGTTAAATGCCAAAAATGCATAGTCATACCCTTCGGGAAAAACAAGGTTACCCCTAGCTACCAAATAGGTGGCAATCCACTGAGCACAGAAGAAGTTATCAGGGACCTGGGGACCCAGGTTGATAGTAGTCTGTCATTCGACACCCATGTAGCTAAAGTAGTTAGGAAGTCCTTCTACATTGCCCACCTTATCATGAAGGGATTCTCATCTAGATCAAGGGAGGTCATAGTCTCCCTTTACTCATCACTCATCAGACCAATGATTGAGTACAATGCCCCATTCGGAATGTATCTGACCCGACACTTGCAGCAGCTGGAGAGGCCACAAAAGTTCCTCACCAAAAGGATAAAGGGTCTCAATCTGTCCTATGCTGCCCGACTGAAAGAACTCCAGCTCTATTCAGTCGCCACCGCTGCTCAGAGGTGACCTTTGCCTAACATACAAGGCCATGTCAAACCCAGATTTGATGAATATGCTTCACCTCAAAAAATCTAGATCCATCAGAGCCACAAGGGCGGGAGACTTAAACCTCGACACGGCTATTAATAGGACGTGCTGGAGGGATAGATTCATCACCCAAAGACTCCCTATGCTGTGGAACAAAATCCCGGTACATGTGAGGCAGAGCACCTCGCTGGCCTTGTTCAAGAGAAATCTTGACCAATGGATGGGAGATCACAGATATACCCCAGGAATTACCTCAGTGTCACTGCTCGACGGAGGCACAGCAAAATAATGGGTATAGTTCCCCATACTAAAGGGGTGGCGTAAGCCACAAAACAATGGGCTAGGCTTATAAATGCCCTTGGGCAGATAGCCTAGTATGAACCTATGAACCTATGAACAGGTAGAACATGCAAACTCCATGCAGACATTGGCTGGAGGTCAGGATCGAACCTTGTACCTTAACTACTATGCTGACTGGTCGGTACATATTCAGCAGCTTCTACCAGTAATCAGTTGTAAAATCTGATAGGTTTATTGTTAGTAATTTTTTTTTTTAGTTTTATTCAACTAGTATTGCTATGAAATGAAAGTTGTATCATGTGTTTTGTTATAAAATGCCACTGAAATATACTCTGAAATAGTCTTTTTTCAAATTCATATTAACATTGTAAATCTCGATGCCCAGTTATTGTTTTATGTAAATTTGTATGTGGAGCTTTTCTTCCCAGGCCTCCTCTGAAAAGGATTATTTATGTACCCAATCAGACACCCCCATTAAACAAAAGCAATTTGTAAATAAAACAATAAACTGATTGGCAGAAACTCTGTAGATATTTCATCATATAACCTCTTTTACAGTCTTACCAGTAAGCTTCTCAGTATCTACTATCGCTTAGTATATAATACCAAAATATTAATAGGCTTTATTGGCCCCATCGTGCACAGGGGTTAAAACCCATGTTTGATGAGCAGTATGGCAGCTGGAGTTGCAGTATGGGAAGGATTGAAATAAGCGGCTGATGTCTACTTGCCTATCCTGCAAGTCAGAGAGATGGCCAAAGCTAGCTGCGATATGTAGAGTATAAGCCAGGCCAGCTGTGTACTGTATGAAGGGTGAGCTGCTCAGTCATGAGGTTGTATATGCATGGAAGCACATGCATACAACTTTTGAGGGCAGCAGTCATGGAGCTGGCAGAGGCTGCCATGAACGGTATAAGAGTTAGGGCACCAGTGCCTTCTATTTCTTGACTGGTCCCAGATGAGGGTCACATTGAGACCGAGGGAGACTAAGGCAGGTCCTGTGGACCCAGTCAGCAAGTAGATGAACTGGTGACAACTAGTGGTCAGCTATGGGAAGAAAAAATATTAATAGGATTAATTGCCCATTAAAGCAAATGAGCCTATTTAAGGTATTAAACTGAATACAGTTTGCAGTAGTACTGCCACATGAACCATGTCTCGTCAATATGTACCATTTTAAACTAAAACAGGTAATCTTGACACTTGCTTGAGTCCTTGCTCCCTGTTTAAAAAAAAAAAAAAAAGAGCAGTGGCTATTTTTTGTGCATTTGTCTACCTGCCTGTTGCATAGAAATTGTTGACAAGTAAGGATTATTAGCTGTAGTTAAAAATGTATGGACTGTTTTCTGGAAAAGATAAGGTGGCAGGTATGTAAAGGTGTGCAGAATTCTTAACATTGTTAGGAGGTTAACTAGCAGGATAATGTTTCACCTTTTTCCCTGTAGAAGTGCCTCAAGGGCATTAAACTCACTGGGTTATCAACCTCTAAAAAAAAGAGAGAAAAATAGACAAAAGCAAGTTCCACCTGTGCGTCATAGTTACATGTCTGAAATGTACCTCACTGCATGTTATACATGCTTTCACTACTCAGAACAGGATTAATAACATCTTATAGCAGTCAGCCTAAGAACCCTTACTAGGATTGCAAAGGCAAAACTTAGGCAATTATTGACCATACACAAGGTCCCACTTTTGATCTGCAAAGTTCCTTCCCACATGACCAAGCCGGAAGAGTTTATTTATGTATTTATTTATTGACATTTGTTTACCAGTAAGGTCTAACTTGGATACAGGTGTCCTTTTGCAGTGGAGGCCTAGGGTGAAAAGTTCCACAAGGTATCCTATTTAATGCAATCCGTGTTTACATTAACAAGTTTTATAAGCAGTTTCAGTGAATACATAATATAAACTAAAACAAAGAGCATGAAGGCCACACCAAAAAAACAATCAGTAAAAACTAAATGAAAATTCCAGCCAGTCTAGAACTTCCACTGAGTAAGTTGCATCTACCTGTCTTATACACCACACTTCTACCTGTAAATTCTTAAAGCAATGCTTGTACATTGTTTGTGAATATCAATACAACTTTTATTATACCAATTATATTATGTATTTAGTAAAAATTAAATGAAAACTCCAGCCAAGCTAGAACTTCCACTGAGTGACCTCTCAAACCTCCTGTATCAGAGGCACATGGGATATATGCAAATGACCCTTTGGTTTACACTGGGTGGTGTGCCATACTTTATACATTTTAAACCATACACATGGATATTTATAACTGCAATGAATAACTCTCTGCAGAAAACAATATTTACCTAAACTAAGTGTGGGGGGGGGGGCTTTGCCCCCCACTTCCCACCAAAGTGTGTGTGTATGTATGTATGTGTGTATATATATATATATATATATATATGTGTGTGTGTATGTATATATGTATGTGTGTGTGTGTATGTGTGTGTGTATGTATATATGTATGTGTGTGTGTGTATGTGTGTGTGTATGTATATATGTGTGTATGTGTGTGTGTATGTATATATGTATGTGTGTGTGTATATGTATATATGTATGTGTGTGTGTGTGTGTGTGTATGTATATATGTATGTGTGTGTGTGTGTATGTATATATGTATGTGTGTGTGTGTGTATGTATATATGTGTGTATGTATATGTATATATGTATATGTATATGTGTGTGTGTATGTATATATGTATATGTGTGTGTGTATGTATATATGTGTGTATGTATATATGTATATGTGTGTGTATATGTATATATATGTGTGTGTGTGTGTGTGTGTGTGTGCATATATGTATATATATGTGTGTTTGTGTAGATATATATAATATATATATATATATATATATATATATATATATATATATATATATATATATATATATATATATATTTATTCACTTCAGAATCTCGAATGCCTGAAAGTCATATGCTCGAGACCATATGCCTAAAATTAACCCCCAAAAAAAAAAGTTTCTGCAGGGGTGCAAGCCCCCCTGCACCCCCCACACGTCCGCTATTTAAATATGTCAACTTCAAGATCTCACTACAGCAAGGAAAAGGGAAATCTCCCTTTCCGCGCTGTATGCAGATCTCCGTTCAAAATTCCAAGCTTCTGAAAACGTGATGGTCTCGACCATATGACATTCGGGTTTTCAGCCGTTCGAGATTCTGAAGGGAACCCACGTATATGTGTGTGTGTGTGTGTGTGTATATATATATATATATATATATATATATATATTTTTTTTAATCTAAATGCTTTTCCACAATTTGATAGTACTAGACTTAAATATTTCTAAAAATATTACTAAAAATAATTGTTAAAAAAAAAAAACACTGCTAGCAGTTGTTACTTATATTGTAGTAGTAGGTACCCCAAGTATATGATGCCCTTTGTGAAGAAGGGGTAGTTGGTCATGGAACCCAGATCCTTTACTTCAGGTAAAGAATTTACACTAAGGGTGTTATTTTAGATTTGATGTTAGCACAGAACCTAATGTTAAACATTTACCCCAGGTCATGCTTCTTAAAGTCGACATTTGGTTAACAACTGCTATGGTAGTGGAAAAATGTTGCTAAAAACACTTCCATGATTGATTTCTACTTTAAACCATGGTTTCTGGAGCTGTAAAATAGAAGTAGTCAGATTGAAGACTGCTGGAACAGGGCTCCGTGTTGAGTTTTTTTACTGGTTAATTGGGTAATTTGTTTAAATCAGTTTGCTCGTTTTCTATTGTTATAAAAAAAATGCACTTTATTCATCTTCTTTTACTGTAATTGTGTTTCTTCCCACTTTATTACCTTATTTTGTTTGTGCTTCTTCTTAAAAGTACTCAATTGTATTATTCTGCTGCAGTTATTACTGCTTGGTAGTAGCCTGATTAAATTGTAACTGTTAATCTGAAGTTGTTAATCTTCTTCCATTCCTCACTGATGGGTACGGTTCCGAACCCTCAGAACCGAGTCGGCCAAATACCAAGTTAGCGTACACCAAACTCTCAAGCCATGCTACTACCCACAATGCCCTTCATCCCATACCTCAGATCTCGTTTGCTGCGCAGCCATATAGCAGCATTTTCACCGAGCTCTCCAGCTGAGTAGTTTTGACTTATTTAAACTGTGTATTTCTCCAATAATTTCTCTACTAGTGTCTTCTTATAGTCTAGCTCTACCCACAGGTATTCGTTTTCTTACCATTGTTGGTATTTTCTTGCCTTTCCTTACTTTTTACCTCCCTCGTGGTAATTCTTCATACCATTGCTGGTAGTCTTGGCTTTCTCTTCCTCTCTCCTTTTGTCTGAGTGAGTGCTAGTATGTCAGAGAAAAAGGGTACTTCAGGTTTTAAACACTGCACATCATGCAGTGGTAAATTACCAAACAGTGACTTGCATTTTAAATGCGTTTATTGTTTGGGCATTTTGCACCTTTCTGCAACTCCCCCAAGTCATATTTGTGTGAGTTTGTCAACGGACGTTGAATGAACGGCGCAACAAATTGATTCTGAAAGGATTGCTTTCCTCTCCTTTCTCTGAGGCTATTTCTGCGGAGGTCTCAACCCCTCCAGTCAAGGACAAGAAGCGTCCCTGCTCAGACCCCTTTTCACCAGCCGGTGACAGGGGCAAGACCCATCGATCTAAGGCCTGTAGATCTTCCTCCGAGCATCAGCTCACTGCCTCGGTGCCGAGCGCAGTTTCTTTGAAGTCTGAATTGTAGGTTCCGGGCTCGGCACAGACTACTGAACCGCTGATTACTTCAGTTCCGACCAGTCTGGTTCTGGACACCTCGGCACCGACCTCACCTTTACAGACACCGGCTCTGACGACCTCGTTTCCGATTTTGACTACTACCCTGATTGTGACTTCGGCTCCAAGCCCCCTCTCGGTGCCAACTTCACCGTTTCCTCAATTCAAATCAGAACCCTCAGCTCTGTTAAGTTCCTTACCACAGACCATGTATTCATCTTCTGTGGATCTGTTTGCCGGACAAGCCTACAGTCCCTTTCTGGACCGGCAGAATCCCCTTCTGGGATATTGGTTAGGTCTGCCAGGAGCGTTTCCGAAATAGACGTTGTTCGTCTCGTTGATCAGGTACTGACTGCAAGAGGCATCTCCAGACCCTGTTCCGCTCCAGGTGTTGGGATTTTTCCTCCTTCGTATTCTCCTGCTGGGGATTTTTCGGTTCCAAGGCCCCCTTTGCCTGTTGCTTTCAAAGGGACCCCTTCCTTCGGCACCGACTACTATGATGCCTGAAGCATCTAAGCCCTGGTGGGTGTCAGTTCCGACAGCATCCCACCTTATGCAACCCCTTGCTTTGTGGGTGGAAGACTCTGTTCCGGCCCCAATACTGATGGTCCTTTCGGTTCCCGTGTCAGATCCAAGAGCTATATCTGCACTGAACCCTTCTCAAACTCCAGTCTCGGAGGTGGGCCATTCAGAGCGGGGTGTGACCCCGGTCCGATTCAGTCCTCTTCGGTTCCGGACTCCCATCCATCTTCAGGTGGGCCTGCCTTCTGGATTATGGAAAGGGTGCTGGTGGCTAACAATCTTCCCTCCTTCAGCTCTGCCTTTGGTTCCCCCCTAACTCAGCCATTGCCAGCCCTTAGCAGGGGACCACTAATCCATAGCATCCCCCTTTCTGAGGCCTCTTTGGTCATCCACACCGAAGAACCCCCTCGGAAGAGGGTGTGCAAAAGAAAACACATGGACTCACCTGAAGAGTCCCTTACTGAGGATATGGATTACGATGATGGGGAAGGTTCCCCTAGATCACCCCCTGACTATGTTTCCTTTGGCGATATCTTGGAGATTTTGAGTCAGCGGGGTGACTTGAAATCTTCCACCCCTTCCCTGGAGGAATCCGTATTCCTACAAGCTTTCCTCTCCTGGCCCACTACTTCCTGGGTGATCCCTCCTGCAGATGAATTGGTCAAATTCATCGTTCAGCGAGCGTGGAAGAGTCCGGATTCAGTATAAGCTATCCGCAGGAGATCAGACAAGGTACTTTCTCCTCCAGGGGATCAACCCCATTGGTCAAAAAGCTTGCCAGTAGACGCTGTGGTGGTGGCGGCAGCCACAAAAAAGGACCTGGCGGAAGAAAGTCCTGCTGTTCATCTGACCAACAGGGACTCCCTGGTGGTGTGGACAGGTTAGGGAAGCAAATTTTTACTACAGCGACCTTTGCCGTGCATTCGCTGAATTTCCTGGCACACTTTACGAGACTCCAGAGAGACCTTATTTCCGAACTCTCTGGTAGCCTCGCGGGTCAAGTGTCGGATGGAGCACGTGACAAAGTGGCTTCCCAACTTGCCACCCTTGAAGCTATTTTGAATTCCTCCATGAGGTTGCTCTCCCACGCAACCGAAGGAGCAGCAGGTGCTGGTGTGGTTGAGCGACATCATGCCTGGATGTGCATTTCTGACCTCCTAGATTCCTTCAAGTCTTCCTTTTTGAACGCACCAATTGAGCCCTCCATGCTGTTTTGTTCTAAGGTCAAGGATACTTTGGCCAGGTGCGAGCAGGATAGAAAGACCTTGTCTGCTGTGGGCCTGCACTTCTCCAAACCTCAGCATTCCTTCTCCAGGAACCAGAGGAGTAGAAAGTTGTGGCAGAAGAAGTCGCAAGGTTTCTTTTGTGACGCACGTGGTGAGGACTCCTCCAGAGGCAGAGAGGGGTCCGACGGTGAAAGACGCCCCTATAGAGACAGAGGGGGTTACCGGAGTCAGGGCTCCAGAGATTCTTTCTCTGGTAGACCCTATCAGTGCTCCTGAAGTGTTGCCCGATTGCTTTCCTCTGGAAGCAGATGGGGCGTGTTTCTCTCTGCACCAAACAGCCTGGTCTTTCATTATCGATGATCTATGGGTGCAAAGAATTATCACTAGAGGCCATCACATTCCCCTCAAATCCTTTCCATGACCTCAATTCTCCCTTCCCGATGTACCACCCAGTCAAAGGGAGGAGGCAGCTTCCGAAATCAAGAAGCTTCTTCTAAAGCAAGTCATCCAACAGGTCCCCCCAGATCACTGTAGATTAGAGTTCTACTCCAGACTCTCTTTGGTGCCAAAAAAGACAGGGGACTGGAGGCCCATCCTGGATCTCAGTCGTTTGAATGAGTCAGTCATACAGACAAGTTCCGCATGGTCACTATTCAATCCATCCTTCCATTTCTTCGGGAGGGTGTGTGGATGTGCTCTCTAGATCTCCGGGATGCGTATTACCACATCAAAATGGACAAACGCTCCAGGAGACTTCTGCGCTTCTGGTTGGGAGCCAATCATTTTCAATTCCAGAGCCCTGCCTTTCAGTCTCTCGACAACCCCCAGAGTGTTCACAAAATGTCTAGCAGTGATGACAACTCACTTGAGACTACACGGATTCCAGGTGTTTCCTTTTCTGGATGATTAGCTCCTCTCCGCCCCCACTGAGCATCTACTGACTAGGGCCCTTCTCTACACTCTGTCTCTGGCGGAGTCTTTGGGTATTACTATCAACTGGGAAAAAAATCAAACCTTCAGCCCTCACAACAACTGGAATTCATAGGGGCTATGTTCAACACTCAGCTCGGCCTGATATCTCTTCCTCATCACAGGCTCTTAAGACTGAGAACACAAGTGCAAGTGATACTCAACCGCAGGAAAGTGTCTGCGAGGGAAGTTCTGCAGGCTCTGGGTTCCATGGTGGCAGCCATTCCCATTGTTCCATTGGCCAGACTTCATATACACCTGTTACAGTGGCTTCTTCAAACTCAATGGATACACAGTCATCACCCTTTGAATGCACTAATCCTCATCACTGATCTCTGCAAACAGGATCTCCTCTGGTGGATAAGAATGGACAAAAGTCTTTGGTGTCTCCCCTTTCTACCTCTTCAGCCCAACTCCACGGTGACTACAGACACTTCCCTGATAGGGGCGGGGGGGGGCACTTTCAGGGAAAATCTGTTCAAGGCACATGGTCTCCTCTAGAAGTCGACTTGCATATCAACTTTCTAGCGCTCAGAGCTGTGTTACTGGTGTTACAAGCTCTCCATCCTCTCGGACCAATTGCTATCCAGTCCGACAACATGTCTGTGGTCTAGTACATCAACAAGCAGGGAGGGACCAGATCTTACCCCCTTTGCCGTGAAGCTATGCGAATTTGGCAGTGGGCGATAGCTTCCAACCATTTCCTGATTGCCACTCACATCCCGAGGAATTCCAATGTGACTGCAGACAGGCTGAGCAGATGCATCCTGCTTCCTCATGAGTGGTCTCTCAACCCGAGAGTGGTGGAGGAAATTTTCAGCCGCTGGGGCCAGCCTTGCTGCAATCTGTTTGCCTCCCCCTCCAATACGAAGTGCAGCAACTGCTTTGCCCTCTTTCCTCCACACAGGGAGTCCCCGAGAGATGCTCTGACTCATGATTGGCCCGCGGGTCTCCTGTACATTTATCCTCCCATCCCCTTGATACCCTTGGTCTTAAGGAAAGTTACTCAGTTGAGAAGCAGAATGATTCTCATTGCTCCATTCTGGCCTCAACAGGTTTGGTTCCCCTTCCTTCAGCCACACCTGCTCCAACCTCCTTGGATCCTGGACTTCCATCAGAATGTCATTTCTCACCCCCAAGGTTTGTCGTCTCCAAATCTGATCATGCTCAAACTGACAGCTTGGTTGCTCCACTTCCGTTAGTAGCCAGGCTTGAATCACTCTTTTCATCGATACAAAATATTATTTTGGCCTCCCATAAACCTTCTATCAGAAAACTTTATAAAGACAAGTGGAAACACTTTTCCTTGTGGGCACAAGAGCTGTCTCTGTTCCAGTAGCTACGGTTCTTCAATACCTGACCGATCTTTTCCTTAACGATTCTTCTGCATCCACGATTCGGGTGCGTCTAGCTGCCATCTCCAATTTCCATGATGGTTCAGACAGAATTCCTATTATATTTTCTCATCTGTGTAAGACCTTCTTAAAGGGGATTTTTCATTCTAGATCTCCCATTAGGCAACCTGTGGAATCATGGAACCTGTCTAGGGTGCTTCAAACTTTGGCTCCACCTCCCTTCAAGCCGGCTGCAACCTGTGATGTGAAATTTCTGTCCTGGAAGATCTTGTTTCTGGTGGCGGTTACTTCAGCCAGACGTGTATCAGAGTTGCAAGCATTATGCATTAAGAGCCCTTACTTGATTTTCCATAAGGATAGAGTATCTCTTCAAACCAATCCCACTTTCTTACCCAAGATGGTTTTGGGATTCTCTATTAATCAGTCCATTGAGTTGCTCGTGTGTTTCCCTAATTATACCAACAAAGGGGAATACAGTCTCCATTCCTTGGAAGTCCACAGACAGTTGCATTTTTATTTAGACAGGACAAAGTAATTTCATAAGTCAGATCAGCTTTTTGTTGCCTTTGCGGGCTCTAGAATGGGATCGGCAGTATCTAAGGTTACCTTGTCTAAATGGCTTAGGGATTGCATCTCCTTTGTTTATTCTCTGGAGGAGGAATCAGCTCCTGGCCGCATTAAACCTCATTCCACTAGAGCTGTGGCTGCTTCTGTCGCCTTTCATACTAGGGCTTCCATGGATGATATTTGTGCAGCCGCCACTTGGGCTAAATCCCATACCTTTATCAAGCATTACAAATTGGATCTGATCTCCAGGGGAAGAGCTGCCTTTGGTTCTGTGGTACTCTAGAATATTCTTCCATGAGGGCCACCCAGATTCTGTAGTAGCTAGGGACTCTGTCCCATCTGTGAGGAATGGAAGAAGATTAACAACTTCAAAGAAGTTATATCTTACCATAACATTCCATCTGAATTGTTGATCTTCTTCCATTCATCA
This sequence comes from Protopterus annectens, assembly GCF_019279795.1. NCBI lineage: Eukaryota > Metazoa > Chordata > Ceratodontiformes > Protopteridae > Protopterus > Protopterus annectens. Next base: position 384,454,158 of record NC_056739.1, read on the forward strand.
CACCCTCCCACCATCCCCCGCCAAGGGCTCCTGGTGGATCTTCGGGTCATTTTGGTGTGTTAGGGTTTTTGCGTAGAGATGCCCTCTGCCTTTATTTCTGTTTCTTATGTTTCTACTATATGTTCTGCAAACTCGATCAGAGGTATGGGATGAAGGGCATTGTGGTTAGTAGCGTGGCTCGAGAGTTTGGTGTACACTAGCTTGGTATTTGGCCGACTCTGTTCCGAGGGTTCGGAACTGTACCCATCTGTGATGAATAGAAGAAGATCAACAACTCAGATGGAACGTTATGGTAAGACATAGCTTCTTTTTCTAAGCCTTTTGGTTTAAGCACTTGGGCTTCAGACCAGTTGTTTCACATTAAGAAGATTTGTGGACTGCATTGTTGTGGCAGGACAGGTAGCTTGCATCCTTCTAAGTTGGGAATTGCTGATTGAAGGCTCAGTGTCTGTTATTCTAAAAGCGGATTAGTTCTAGTTTAAGCACTTTGGCTTCAGCCCAGTTATTCTACATTAAGAAGGTTTGCGGTCTGCACTCTTGTGGGAGGAGAGGCTCGATTCTGCCCTTCTGAGCTGGGAATTTCTGCTTAAAGGCTTATTGTGCCTGCTTATTTGAACTGTTTTTTTCTGAAATTTGTGCGCCTTGTTTGCTGTAGCCCAGAAGTTAGTAGTTTATTGGCCATTTTGGGCTAATTTCTATTCTTTCATTTCCCTGCTATAAAAACTGCATTTGCGCAGTTTTCTGCACTTGTATTCAGTTCAGCAAGTGTCTGCCAGTTGTCCTACAGAGTTCTACAGCAGCAGACAGACAAAAGAGAGACTTTGGAGTGATCAGGTATCATTTTTCTGCATTTTCTTGCTGTCTTTAACTAATTCCGCCAAAAAAGTCGATTTGTTAGCGTTTCTGTGATTTTAAAAAGCTTGTTTCTGCTACATATTGTACTTATTTGCTGCCTGCACTTGAACTAAGTCGTTTTTGTGTTTAAATAATCTGTTTAACTGTTGTAGGCTACACACTAAAGTGTGATGGCCATTTCTGTGCATTTAAAGTGTTTTTTTTATTGTATCTGCTTTATTTTCTGAAAAAAAGCAAAAATATATACTTGTTCCCACCTTTCTGAACTAGTATAGTCCAGTTTTCAGGTTATTGCTGAATTCAGGGCTGTGTTACAAGTTTCTGTGTTGCCCATAACTTACTTGGATAGAATGAAGTTTCTCTTTTCACCTGTGAGAGAGGGGAGCTTTGAGCAGCCTATCTGTCCCTGGAGAAGTGGTTTCAGGCCAGAAGTTAGTAGTTTATTGGCCATTTTAAGTTAATTTCTATCTCTTTCATTTCCCTGCTATAAAAACCGCATTTGCCTGGTTTTGCACGCAGGACAGCGCTGGTTAGCAAGGGTTAAACTATTCCCGTCTCCACAAAGTCTACTCTTCAATTTTTTCCTTGGAACTGCAAAAACTCTCAACTTAAGCACTCAAACCATTCATTTCACAGCCCAGCACTTTCTCAAAACTCATAGCAAGCACTAATTAACCCTAGCACTGGACCCCCAATACTGTCCAGAAGGAAAAGGCTCTCTATTCGTCCCTACCAGCCAATCAGTAAAACAGCTCACTTTACCTATTCAAGCATGTCCAAAGGGCAGTTTCAGGTGTACTCTCCAGTCCAGCTGGTGAATCTAGGCATTTTGAGGCAATGTTACAACTGCCTCATGTACACAGACAACTCTCTCCTCCTACCACCAAACACTAATATATGCGAGAGATGCAATTATACAGCCAGACTGGAGGCAAAGCTCTCTCAACCCAAGACTGGAACTGAAAGTCAAGAGGAGAAGGGAAATACTTGCAACACCCCACCAGTCTCACATAGACCTACTAAACCAACAGTGGCAAATAACACACATAAATACACAAAAACATACTCAGAGGCTCTAACTAAAAATCTGCAAAAGCAACAGAGACCTCCAAAGCAGACATCCAAGCAACCTCCACATCCCATCACAAATCATGAAACACATAATCACATAATCAGTGTGCCACGCAATCACAGCACTTAAGTGAAAATAGCATACCCAGCACACTAGTAATAGGCGACTCTATAGTCAGGTACACTGATGTCCCACTAACTAGGCTGGACAAGGAAAAGGTTACAGTTAGCTGCCTGTCGGGCGCCAGGATTCGGCACATAACACAAGCACTCAAGTCGCTCCAGAACAAGTACAAGTACGACTCTGTCATTGTCCATGTTGGTGTGAATGACCTGAGACGTACCTCCCTGGTCTACATGAAAAGAGACATTGAAGTGCTCTCTGATCACATAGCCCAGGCCGGTATGACCCTGACTCTGAGTAGCATCCTGCCCTCACCAAGAATGATGCCACAGTATAAAGAAAAAAATGATCAATTTCAACAACTGGCTAAGTTTCTGGGGTCATTCAAAGGGGATCCAGTATCTGTCCACCTGGGATGACCTGCTTGACAAGCCACGTTGCTTCGCAAGAGATGGCTTGCACCTGTCACCCTTAGGCTTTTGAATACTGGCCAAGGCTTTTGCCATTCCCATAGTGCCTTTTTTAGGCAAGGCTCAAAAGACAAACCCACCACCATAAATAGCACAAGTAATCAGAAACTGAGGGTAATGCTACTCAACGCCAGAAGTCTAAACCTCAAAATGCATGCACTCTAGGCACTCAGTATGGAGAACATCGATATCGGTGCAGTAACAGAAACCTGATTTAAGGCTCCAGAGAGCACCCTAGCACTACCAGGCTGTAACTCATACCATACTTTTTGGCCACAGAACCCTGACCGAAACACAAAAGGCGGGGGTGCATCCATATTCATCAACGATACCCACACCTCCAGGTTAGTGGCGCAGCACGATGCCTCAGAGATCATCCATGTGCAACTAACAACGGTCTAAACTGCAATTCAAATTGTAGCTTGCTACAGATCACCCACCATGATCCAGGACCCCCATTCTGCATTTCTGGAGACACTGGAAAATATGAAGGTCCTACCCAAACACCCTAATATTGGGTGATTTCAATTACCCAAACATTAACTGGGTGAACTACTCAAGTACTAACTCCCTTGCCCAACGCTTTCTAGAATTTATAAACTCGAATGCCCTGGGTCAACTGGTCAACACCCCTCCCAGAGGTGACAGCATATTGGATCTGGTCATCACCAACATGGGCGGCTGGTGTTCCACACCGGAGGTCAACCCCTCTCTGGTTAGATCAGACCATAGACTAATCACTCTGGATATCCACATTCTGCTCCCACCCCCAATCAAGCAATCTATCATGAAAAAATTTTCAAAAGCAAACTTCACGTTACTTAAGACCGAGGTGGAAAGGTTCACAGCCCCCATGCTAAAGGACAATGCTGTCCAAGCTGCTGAATCCCTTACAAAGGCACGCTATGAACACCTGCAAGAATGCATGAATCGTGCTGTCCCAAGCAAAACCAAGACTCACTCCTCCAAGAAAAGGAAACCAGTCTGGTGGACCCCTGCCATAAACAAGCTATACGATAGAAGGAGGAAACCAGAAAAGAGTAAAATACCAAGAAGGAAAGACATCCCTGATCAGTATCAGCAAGAAACTACGATCCCTCATAAAATCATCCACGGCTACCTTCGAAAGAAAAATTGCCAAGGACTCCAAAGATAACTACAAAGCATTTTTTATCTATGTCAAGAACCTAAGTGGAAACTCTCAGATCTGCTCTGAGTTAGTGCAGAATGGCACAAAATACACTGAACTGACTGATATTGCCAACATTCTGCCAGACAGGTTTAGTGCAAACTTTACTTCTCTCACCCCCTAAAGGGCCCATAACCATACCAGAAGAATGTAGAGCACTGGCAATCACTGACACACAGGTTAAAACAGCCCTATCCAAAGCCAAAAACACAGCTTTAATGGGACCGGATGGTGTCCCAGGCAGTGTCAGTGAGCACCAAATTAACAAACCCCTCACCTAAATACAATGTTCAAACTCCGACTCTCTAAAGGCTACATAACCATAGAGTGGCGCACAGCAACAGTTATCCTGGTCAACAAATTTGGAGCCACAACGGACCCCGGGAATTATTGCCCTATAAGCCTGACTAGCCTGGTCTGCAGGGCTATGGAGCACATCATCATGGAGCTCGTTAACAGAGACATTGGGAACCTCCAAACATTGGACTGTACCCAGTTTGGCTTTAAGGGCAGATCATGCTTCCTAATCCTGGTGGACTTCTTTGCGACAGTTACCAAGGCTTTAGATGAGGGAAAGGAGGTCCACATAGCCTACCTAGACCTCTCAAAGGCTTTCGACACCATTCCCCATTCTGGTATTATAGACAAGCTCACCAGCCTGAACATAAACGCCTATGTCACAAGATGGGTTGCCAATTGGCTCACAGATGGAACCCACACAGTGAGAGTTGCAGGCTCTAGGTCCGACTCTAAACCGGTTACAAGTGGTGTCCCCCAGAGCTTAGTTCTGGGACCCCTCCTGTTCGGTATATACTTCTCAGAGGTACAGGCAAGCACAGGAGGATTATGTCTGACCAAGTTTACAGATGACTGCAAACTGGGGGCCATAATTGACACTCCGGCTGATACAGACATCCTCCAGAAGGGTCTCACTGAGACGGATACCTGGTGTCAAAATCATGGCCTCAAGCTAAATGCCAAAAAGTGCATAGTCATCCCCTTAGGAAAAAACAATGTACCCACGAACTACTACATACGTGGTAGTCCCCAAAATGTAATAAGGGATCTGGGGATCCAAGTAGATGGCAATACGATTATCAAAGGAGAGATTACTAAGGTGGTTAGAAAATCCTTCTATGTGGCCCACCTAATCACAAAAGGGTTCGCATCTAGAACAAAAGAGGTTATTGTGCCCCTCTACTCATCACTTATCAGACCCATCATAGAGTACAGCACCCCATTTGGGATGTACCTAACAAGACACCTGCAACAGCTGGAAAGACGACAGAAGTACCTCACCAAGAGGATTACTGGCCTCAAACAGATGCTCTATGCAGCTCGACTGAAGAAACTCCAGCAGTACTCAGTTGCATACCGCTTACTCAGAGGTGATCTCTGCCTGACATACAAGGCCATGTCCAACCCAGAATTGATGGATATGCTCCACCTAAAAAAAAAAAAAAAATCCCCGAGAGCCACACGCTCTAGGGATCTAAACCTCACCACAACGATAAATAGGATGTGCTGGAGGGATATATTCCTGTCCCAGAGACTACACATGCTTTGGAACAGGATTCAAATCTACATTAGGCAGAGCCCCTCACTAACACTCTTCAAGAGAAACCTTGTAAGTGGATGGGAAACAGAAAATTTACCCTAGGGATCAATGCAGTGGCTCTGCTGGACAGAGGCACAGGAAACTAATAGCTCTGCTGGACAGAGGCACAGGGAACTAATAGCTCTGCTGGACAGAGGCACAGGGAACTAATAGCTCTGCTGGACAGAGGCACAGAGAACTAATCTAAAGGGGTGGCGAAAGCCACCACATTTCTGGCTAGGCTTATAGATGCTCTCTGGTAGATAGCCTAGTACTTGCCTATGAACCTATGAACATAGTCAGTTGAAACTGCTTATTTCTTTGTGGTTTGTAGACATATTTCAAAGTGATGAGATTCATACATATGTTCACAAACAGAAGAGATGCAAATTTGAAAACTTGATGTCAGTGTTCACCTTACGCGAGGGTGCTGGTACATTTTTTTTGTTCTAATAAAAATCATGGGGTACGTGCTTGAGGCAGATATTCCCACTGTTGTGTTTCTAACAGTCCACTGTATCTTAGTCCTGTTGCAAGTAGAATTTATTCCCAGCTGCGGTCACTAAGCATACAGTACTAAGTAAATTGTACATGTAGCTGAATGTGCAAAATGCAGCAGTTTATTACATAGGGAGAACTATGTGTAGACAGTCAACATGGATTTATAAATTGTACAGTCAAGTGTAGATGTCCTTAGACACAGCCATATACTAAAGTTGATGTTCTTCATGTTTCACTGTTGCAGTCATCACACTTGGGTTATCCGCCTGCAGGTAGCCCTCAGTCAGCCCGAATACCAGAGACTTAGTATTTCTGCGTTGGTTGCTGTCACTCCAGGAATGATGTCAGGTATAAAAACAGGCAGCTGATGCCATCATATCAGTCTTTCTTGCCGATGAGCCCGAAGCAGAAGCAGTTCGCACGGCCGCTACCTGAGTTTTCGTTTCCGAATTGAATCATCCTGAATTCTTCTAAAGCTAAGTACCCTGTTTGGGATCCTTTTTTCTTGCTCTAACCGATGTCAGAAAAAGTTAACAATTGTCTCGCCTGTGGAAAGCAAATACCACACCAAGATTTCCATTCTTATTGCGACACCTGTTTAGGCCCAGACCACGACTTTCCTCGCTGTCAGTTTTGTGCTTTTTTTCAATGCCCGAACTATTTATCGTCGGGCTGTTAGTGTCACTAAATACTTTCATTCTCTATTTCCATATTCCGAAATGGCTTCAGTAAGCCATCCGACTACCGGTCTTCCAAAAAATCATAAGGGTAAAGACAGAGACAGACCACACAGGTCCAAAACTGCCGACGACGTTTCCGTTAAGCTAGTCGTCAGTTTGCTGGTACTCATGCTTTCGCAGCCCCAGATGCCCGCTACGTTCGGAGTCCGGTATGCTGCAAGACTCTTCTTTGACTACGGAACCTGCAGATGTCTCTACCTTGGATGGGGCCAGAGCCGCTGAGCAGGCCGAACAGCTTCTGAGGAAGTTCTTCACATTACCGATACTCGACATAAACAGACGACTTCTTTCGCATCTTCAGTTTTGTCTAAAACTACCAAGTTTATAAGGCCAAGAGTATGAGCTACGCCTAAAAAAGTGACGACCCAGTCTCAAGCACCTTCTTCCTTGCCACAATCTCAAATGCTTAAAATGGCAGAAGACCTGATCAAGCTGATTAGGGAAAGCCAGCCTTCCCCTGCTAAGAAAAAAAGCGACTTGCCCCCAGCAGCTTTAACTGACCAAGAGTCCGACTCAGACATTTCTGAATATGAAGACATGCCTTTATCTGCTTATGAGGATTCAGATGCAGAGGAATCCATTCCCTCTGCTTCCCTTCCTGAGGGCTTTTCTTTTGGTGAAATCCTTCATACTTTGAGAGCATTTCCACTGGGAATGCCAGGATTATCCTCAGTCCAAAAAGCGACTCAGAGAATTTTTAGGTTTGCCACAACATAGACCCTTGGCTATACCTCCTGTGCTGGATGTTGTGGATGATGTCTTTATGGAATCCAGTCTGACTCCTGATACTTTACACCTTGCTCCAAGGAAACCAGACGGGTACTACAGAGTTCCTGACTCTCAAAAATTTCTTTTCAAAAATCCTACTGCTGACCCAGAGGTCATTTCTCAAGTGCCTAAAGGTATAAAGGCAACTACAGCTAAGAATCCCACCCCTTTGGATAGGGATTCCTGAGCTTTAGACAGATGGGTTAAAAAAGTATACACCTCTGCAGCTCTAGCCATTAGGGCATTGAATTGCCAGTTTCACATGCTGAAATACCAGCAACATGTTATGGAACTTGTTAAGCAAAAATTATCTACCTGTTCAGACTGTGCAGAAAATAAAGAATTACAGGAGCTTATGCATTCTACAAGCCACGTCAGCAAGCATACCTTGCAATTTGGGTTTGACGCCTTAGAAGCATCTTGCAGGGCAGCAGACACTGGTTCTGTACTGAGAAGGCATGCTGGGCTTAAGGAACAGACCTTGCCAGACCATGTCAAATCAAAGTTACTAGACGCCCCTTTGAATAAAGGCAGTTTGTTTGGCACCAGAGCAGAAGAGGTTCTAAAAAAGATGGAAGAAAAAGCTAAGTCTTTGCAAACAGTCAAAGATTTTTTGCAGGTGCAGCCTCCAAGATTCAGAAGGCATTGCCCCTCAAAACATTGGTCCTTTCCAGCCCCCTCAAGGCCATCTCAAACTAGACCCAGGGGAAACTGGACCCCCCAGATTACAGTCTCAGGGTATGCAGCGATCTAAGCAATGGGGTACCTCCACTTCTAAAACAGGGAGTGCTAAGCCACTCCTTACAGAAAGAATCTACAATGACTTGTCAACCCCACTCCTCACCTCTGTCCAATTGCTTGTGCCCCTAGGAGGAAAACTTGCCCACCATGCAAAAAACTGGACCTCCATCACCAAAGACCGATGGGTCCTCAATATTGTATCCCAGGTGTACAGATTTTACTTCCACACACTGCCAACCCTGAAAGGGTTCCCAGACCTTCCTCCAAACCAGTGGGCAGATGCACAAAACCCAAGCTCAATCCCTGCTCTCCATAAGGGCAAGTCAGCATGTTCCTGCAGAACAAATAGGCCAAGGGTTTTATTCCAGACTTTTCCTGGTACCCAGAAAAGAGGCACTTGGCACCCAGTCCTTGATCTTTCCATTCTAAACACCTTCCTGGTGGAACCAAAATTCAAAATGCTTACCCTTCAGTAGCTTCTTCCTATGCTAGCCAAAGAGGCCTGGCTAGTCACTCTAGACCTAAAAGAAGCCTATCTGCACATCCCTATCAGGGAATCATGCAGGAAATATCTATGTTTCAGGGCAGGATCTATGCATTATCCGTTCTCTGCACTTCCCTTTGGCTTATACACTGCTGCCAGAGTCTTCACAAAATGCATGGCTCCAGCCATTGCCTATTGCAGACAGACAAAAATTCAAATATACCCTTACTTGGATGATTACCTGATTCAGGTAGACAGGAAAAGCTGATGGCAGCACCTGACATTTGTAAAGAACCTTCTAACCTCCCTGGGGTACACTATCAATGAAAAGAAATCAAATATAGTACCCAGTCAAAATATTGTATTCCTGTAAGCAAGCTTGGACACAGCCTTCCAGATGGCATTTCTTACTCCAGTAAAACAAGCCTATCTAACAGGCTACTTCACTCAAATGGCCACCAGAACCCAGCTATCAGCAAGGAAAATCCTGCAGGCTGTAGGGTTCATGGCTCCTTGCATTCTACTAATTCCATATGTCAGAATGCATATGAGGAAACTCCAGTGGTACTTAAAAAGTCTTTGGTGCCAACATTCTCAGGACCTGGAAACCACCATACCTATCATACCTTGTCTAAGGACAGAATTTCTTTGGTGGGCAGCAGCATGCAACCACAACAAGGGGCTTCCCTTTACACAACCCCACACCACCCAGACCCTAACTACAGATGTATCAGACTATGTCTGGGGGACACATCTGGGAGACAAGTGCATTCAGGGCCACTGGATCCCAAGTCAAATTTATTTGCACATCAACCAAAAAGAGATGCTAGCTGTTCAGCATGCTCTGACAGCTTTCAGATCCCTACTCTCACCAGGACCCCTGCTAATAAAAACAGACAACACCACAGTTATGTGATACATCAAGAAGCAGAGGGGAACCCACTCTGCAGGCTAGCCATGACATTGTAGAACACGGCATTGGACATGCAGATCCATCTGCAAGCTCAATTCCTGCCAGGCAAACGAAAGTCTCTGACAGATTATTTAAGCAGAAATCTCCTAGATCCACACAAGTGGCAATTTAATCCCAGCACTTTCAGCCTGTTAACCCAGAAATGGGGGATACCAGAGGCAGACTTTTTGCCTCCCCCTGCAATCACCAGATCAGAAAATTCTGCACCAGGACACCACACAGCAGAGGATGAAAAGTGGATGCCCTATCCTTCCAGTGGGTAAACCTCAATTTATGCCTTTCCCCCTTTGCCTCTTCTTTCATAAATACTACTCAAGATAAGACAGGACAGACCAAGAGCAATTGTGATTGCTCCAGACTGGTCACGCCAGCACTGCTACCCACTACTGCTCAGCCTGTCACCAGTGCCACTATGGCATCTACCTCAGATCCCAACCCTCCTGACTCAGCAGGAGGGTCAGATCCTGCATCCACAACTGCTAACCCTGAGTCTTGCAGCCTGGCTTATTCCTTGAATTCTCCCGCAGTGACCAGCCTAAGCAAGCAGGTACTGGGCATCATTCTGGAAGCCAGAAGACCCAGTACAAGGAAATCCTGTGCTGATAAGTGGAAAAGGTATTGTTCCTGGATTCAATCTAAAGGAGCAGACACCGCTCTGCCCTCCTTACCTCTAATCCTAGATTACCTAGTGGATCTGCTCCACAGAGGCCTTTCCTTCTTTCCATTAAGATCCATGCCCCTGCCATCTTAGCTCATTACAATACTGAGCCACCTCTCTTCTGTCACCCTCTCATCAAATAGTTCCTGAGAGGGCCAACAATTTAAGGCCACCAAGGAGAGCACCCACCTCGGCTTGGGACCTTAACTTTGTACTGGAAAAGTTCACACACACACCCCCCCCTTGAACCTGCAGCGTCAGCAGAGTAAAATTCCTCTCCTGGCAAACAGCCTTGCGTCTGGCCATCACTTCAGCTAGAAGAGTGTCTGAGCTACAAGCACTTATGGCTGTGGAACCCTTCATTATTTTCCATGCTGACAGGGTCTCCCTCAGAACTAACCCTACTTTTAAGCCTAAGGTGGTGTCCATTGTAGCTCTCAACAATCTATCCATGTGCCAACCTTCTTTCCCAATCCTCAAAATAAAGGGGAAAGGATTCTGCACTCTTTAGACGTGCACAGACAGCTCAGATTCTACCTTGACAGGACTAAGCCCTTCAGAAAGTCTGACCAGCTACTACTCAGCTTTGCAAAAAACTCGGAAGTCCCAACAAGACTGTAAAGTCACGAACACTAGAAGTTAAAACTGTTTAAGCACTTTTCATTGCCGCTTATACGGCAACTTCTTCAGATTACAAAAAACAGAACATCAGAAGGTTTAAATCCAAAGATTGTCATGTGATTTAAAATCAGCTGAGCTTTTGCATGAACGCTTATTAATATTAAAACATTAAACACATAAAATCAACTTCAAGCTTTATGTTTATCTCTCCAACATATGGCGATCTTATAAAATACTTTTTCTCATCTCGTGTAAAGCTAATAATAGCACAAACCAAATCTATATTTAAGAACAGTTATGTCATTACTGAAAGTAATTAACTAACAAAACCTCAAAAGTATTCAGACTTATACTAGTGATCAGTTCTGCCGTACGGTACTCTGCCTCACAGTAAACTAAATAACTCAGATGAACATTATCTATTGTAAAATCATCCTGTTGATCATAATAATTGTTCAAGGGTGATACCATACCGTATAGCCAGTGTTAATCTGGTATAGAGTAGCACCTAACTGATCGTGATGGAAACAAATCAAGTTTACCAAAATTGCTACCGGATAAAAAGTAAAAACTGAGAGTAACCTGGATTTGTCATATTTGTAAAATACTAAACATCAGGTTATAATGTACACTATACTTAAAGTTTATAAACCCCCCATCCGATAGTAATAAAGGTAAACTCTACCTGGTTAGACCTTTAAATTTGAGAAGGCAAACAACGTTGCACAACTCATTCAAGTCTGGTGGTAAAAAGGCATTAAGCCTGATATGCCAGACTAGTTCACACTCTTCAAATAACCTGGATTTATCATATTTGTAAAATGCTGAACATCAGGTTATAAATGTACACTGTACTTAAAGTTTGTAAGAACCCCCACCCAATAATAATATAGTCAAACTCTACCTTGCTAGACTTTTAAGTTTGAGAAGGCAAGCAATGTTGCACGACTCATTCAAGCCTGGTGGTGAAAAGGCATTACAACTAATCTGCCAGGCTAATTCACACTCTTCAAGTAGCCAATTCATTGGTCCACCCCTACTTGGTGGGAACTTCATCTATTACTTTAAACTTAAAGGTGTGATTCTTGTGGGTCATGTTATGCATTGCTAAATAACTTTAGAATTTCTGTCTCTCTATGGCATAAGTGTGTTCGTAGATTCTTTCATGTAGTCTACGTTCAGTTTTTCCAACATAAAATGCTGGACATAGTTGGCACTTAGCCAGATAGAATACACATTTAGAATTACAACGGAATTTGCCTTTCAATTTGTATTCCCTTTTATTGATACAAATGGTTTCACCTATCTCCATGTGCTTGCGCATTCTGCAACACCCACACGTAGTCATACCAACTGATTTGCAAAAGGACACACACTTGTTCTTTTCGACCAAGCTTTTAAGATTGGCGCCCCTCCTAAACACTATATTGGGGACTTGGCTATGTTCCAAAAGTAAGGACCTATCAAGTCTAATAAGTTCCCAATTTTTGTACAAAATGGACCGAATTGATGTACTACTGATGTTAAATGTAGTAATGAAACTCGTCCTAAAGTCTAAGGTAATATTAAGGTATATACATGTTCAAAGGACTGTAGGGACTTATTAGACGTAGGTTCTTCCAGGTTACACTCTTGAAGTATATCATCTAAAATGAGACTTTTGTTAAGTAATGGTACTATAAGACCCATGTTTCTCTTGTAAGTAACTTCTCTAATTAGAGATTCAATCAAATCCTCTGGGTAGCCACGTTGTTGGAACATGTTGCCCAAGAAAATACATTCAGCCCTAAAATCTGTATCCAAAGATACCATTCTAGCTACCCTGATCAATTGTCCCTTCACAATAGAATGTTTTTGATGGAAGGGATGGCAGCTTGTGAAGTGGAGAAAAGAGTTAGAGTATGTCTCCTTCCTATGTATTTTGGACACATATCTATTCACATAACTGTTCTTAAATATAGATTTGGTTTGTACTATTATTAGCTTTACACGAGATGAGAAAAAGTATTTTATAAGATCGCAGTATGTTGGCGAGATAAACATAAGGCTTGAAGTTGATTTTATGTGTTTAATGTTTTAATATTAATGAGCTTTCATGCAATAGCTCAGCTGATTTTAAATCGCATAACTTAATCTTTGGATTTAAACCTTCTGATGTTCTGTTTTTTTGTAATCTGAGGAAGTTGCCGTATAAGGGGTAACGAAAAGCGCTTAATTAAACAGTTTTAACTTCTAGTGTTCGTGACTTTACAGTCTTGTTGGGACTACTCAGCTTTGCACCAGAGGCAGAGGACAAGGCCATATCTAAACAAACTATTTCCAAATGGTTAACACTTTGTATCCATTTCTGTTACAAACACCATGGGAAACCAACCCCTCAGGGGATCAGAACACATTCCACCAGGGCAACGTCTACCTCTACAGCATTCTTCAGGGGAGTCCCTACCAGGGACATTCTGGAAGCTGCTACCTGGAGTTCTGTTCATACCTTCGCCAAGCATTACCACCTGCCTGTCTTTTCCAAATCCAATGCAGGTTTTGCTACAGCAGTCCCGCAGGGCATACTAGCCAGCCCCATCTCTTATTGACTGCCTCCACCCATTCTTCAGGTATGGAAATCAACGCAAGTGTGATGACTGCAACAGTGAAACACGAAGAACTTAGTACAGTTGTGTACACTTACCATAAATGTAGATGTTTGAGTGTATTCACTGTTGCAGTGCTGGTTTCCCACCCTCCAGCCCCCATCTCTCTCTCTCTCTCTCCTTCTCTAAATGTATTACTCACCCCTTACAGGGCTATTGGTATTTACTTTTTACTGGTGGTGTTTTTTCCACCATAACTTCACTCCCTATTTGGGGGCTCCTGACATTTGGGGCAAGAAAAACTGATGTAATGGCATTAGCTGCCTGTTTTTATATCCCTGACGTCATTCCTGGAGCGACAGCAGCCGACGCAGAAATACTAAGTCTCTGGTATTCAGGCCGACTGAGGGCTACCTGCAGGCAGGTAACCCAACTGTGATGATTGCAACCGTGAACACACCCGAGCATCTACATTTATGGTAAGTGTACACAACTGTACTTTCTAGCCTCTGGTCATTGATGATTGGGAAAAATCAATGGCTAGGCTTACAAAATGCTGTTGGGCCATTAGCCTAGTAACCTGCTATGATCCTTTGATAAGTTTTTGAAATGTAAGTTGTACAATGTTTGAAAGTATGTCAACAGCAAATTACAGAGGTATTTGAAACTTCAGAATTGTCAGGAGTAAAGCTAAATCCGGAAGTATGTAATGTGAATTAGTGTTTATTCTTTTTGTAAGTGCCTGTGAAAAATTTTCTTGTGCACCACCAGCAAAATAAAACTGTCTGTTTAAAGTGGTGTTGTGAGAATTATGCAAACCGTTCTCAGTACTGAAAATAAAACCATTCTTCATTAAAAGCTGGCAAATAAGATGGAGGATGAGGAGAGCACATCCTGTCTTCACAGTGCTTAGATGACATCCTTAGTAAGGATTAGAGAAGCATTGGGAATCCTCTCAGTGGTTCCATTAGATGAGGTTTACATGTTGAAAAATGGAGCTGTTCTAAGGATTTCCAAATAAGGAAAAACTCAATAATACTGTTTCAAAATACTCAATAAAAACTAACTACAGACATTCAGACAGAAATAGCTGTATTGCATAAAAGGTTGAGAACCATAAACATAATCCAAGCGTAGTTCATTTGCTGATAGCAGCACAGCTGAAAATACATTAGGAGTCAGAAATGAATACTGACAAGTTAAACCCGTCAAGGTTCCCCCACTCCCACTGAGGTGAATCCGTGTCAGAGATATAGTGCAGGTGGCTGTTTCCATTACAGAAAAACACTGTCTGGTCTGTGTCTCTGGCTTTCTTGTTTCAACTTCTAATGTTCCTTTGGCTTATTTAATATTGTTGTAATAATCCTGACCCAAGATATCTTTTAAAAATTATGTATATTATTTATTGTTTTTTGCAAGTGCCTAACAGAATGTTTTAAACATCAGAATTGCATTATCAATGGAAATTCAGTGGGATATTCATAAAAAGGCAAATTGAAAACCAGCATACATATTCAGAAATCAGCTAGGCAGATCAATGCACATTTATGGACAGACGCTGTAACTCGCCTTAAGAAGTGGACGGCTGACTGTATGCCACTATGTGTAGAAGGGTAATCAGACAGGACCATAACTGAGTCACCATTTGAGAGGAATGCTCAGGATTAAGGGGTGTAAGCTGCTATGTGAGATGGATGTGGGGAATAACTGTGAGGTACTTTTCAGATGTTTGACTGAGTCTGAACAGTTTCCCTATCCAAGGGAATTATCAGTTGATGTCAAATGCTGATCTGTGTAGCACGGCTAGGTAAGGATGACAGTTCAAGCAACCTCCCAGATGGACACGTATAGGTCACTGATCAAATTAAATATCCTGTTCATATGCCTGCTGCTGCTGAGGGAATCCTGGATGTGCTCCAGTGATGTGATGTTGCAAATTGCCACTCTTCAATCTTCAGCAGCTGATAGAAGAAAAGACACCACATGGAATTTAAACACGTGATGATGTTATGTCATGGGTGTGACTTGAAGTTTGATGGCTGAACATTGAGCAAACAATAATGTACTTACTCCAGTTTGTGTATTCTGATGTAATGTACTTTGTTGGGTATTATTTCATGGTTGCTGTAACTTTGTATAAAAGTCTATCGTGTGCAGTATATCCTAGCCTTAATCATTCTAAAAGAGCTGTCTGTAATCATGAGGTTACTTTTTATATTTAGCATATCCAAGAGACTTTATTTATGTAGTCATATTTGTGTTAAGTATTTTGTTACATGTCTGCTGCTGCTGTCGTCTTGCAGGGACTTTTCTTACTGCCAACCTGGCTTTAGACGGGAGGAGGAGAAGTGAATGCAGGTGTTAATAATGTAGATATTCAGTGTGTATGTGAGCATACACGGACCTGGCTTGGAGCATGTCTTTCTGTATAGTGCAAGCAGCCGTAAACAGCATGAAGTATCTCTGGGCAGCCATTCCTAGTTTGCATAATGTTTTGCCAGTTCTCGATGGGTCAGACACAAACTGAACATGAAGTTATTTTCCTGTAAAAATACAGCTTTCCCATGTATCTAAAGAGCTTTTGGATTAACTGAGATATGCAAGCACCATGACTTAGTTGAAAGGTACCCCATATGCCTAATTATTCACAGTTGTAGTTGTTCTCTTGTCTTACAACCCCATTGTACTTGGCAGATGTTAGAGTTATCGTGTATTGCACATGGTATGTTTCCTTTCCTGTAATTGTTGCTGATATATTCCTGTTGTTTTCTTATTAACTGCTAGTCAAAGATAAGCCCAGATTTTCTAGACAAATCACTTCAAATGATTTTCCTGCTTATTTCTGTGGCATTTCCTGTGATCTTGTGTAATATTTAATCAAAGTTGTTGCAGTTTTTACAGTTCTGCTTAATTCTGAGAACGATTATACAATTCTCTTCTCTCCCCTTTTTTGTAAAGCCATCAGTTGTCTTATATTTTCTTTTTCTAACTAAGCATTTTGGTCATGTTTCTTGCAAACACCGTCAAGTACCAATGCAACTTGAGTGAAACTTGAGTTGTTCAGGAACAGACCATTTTTATCTAACTTTCCCTCCTGCAATATAACAGTACATTTCAAAGAAAGAAACATTTTGGTAGAGCCGCCAGATGTCCCAGTTTCAAGCATACAGCTGAAATGAAAGGGGCAGGAATAAGCTGAGAACTGTTTGCTAGATGATTCCTGTTTATTACTAGCTGTCCACTATTTTATTATATGCTATTTACTGACCCTCTTAACAGAAACCGGATGATATATAACCAAAGAAGGTATAAAACCAAAGTAGGTTGGGGGCTGCGCCTCCCACTCCCCACTATATATTTATACTAACTCCAGGATTGCACTATACTGGGGAAAAGGGCATATACCTTTTACTTACCTTGCAGTACTGTACACACTGCCACTACTGCTGGGAGCGCACAAAACATCTGCCATGTTACTTTAGTTAAGTGTATATTTCTATCAAACCTTTGTATAAAAAATTTATATAACTGGACTTTGGACTTAAACATGTAATCAGATGAAATCATTTAAAAATGATCTATTTTTTAAATTTATTTAAAAAAAGATGATTCATTGCTATATGTTTTTGAAAGATTGGGATGTTATGTGTGTTTTGGATTTACTCATGTTGTTGTTATGTTACATAATGTTAATGATTTGATTGTTTGAAAATATTTAAAGTTTTTTAAATTTTATTTTTATATTTGTATATATTATTTATATAAGATTATATAATATATAAAATATGTATATTTGTATATATATATTAATGTTACTGTATTAATATGATATTCATATATAATATAATATTGTATATAATATTATATTATATATATGTATACTCTATATAATCATTTATCCGACTTGATATATAAATATAGTAATGGGATATCATAATATATGTTGCTGTTTGTCTAATCAATTTAATGTTCTTGTATTATATTTAATACACCAATATATTTAAATTATTATATATTATTTTTAATATAAATATTTTAAAATCAGATATAATAGAATATATGGATATTATATGTAATGAAAAGATAATATAAATATTAGAATAATGAATTATAAATAATCCTTAGAAGTATATTATCATATATATATAAGGTAATAAAATATACTAGTCACATTTGAGGATGTGGATAGGTGTGTGCTTATGTAAATGGATGTGGTAATAATTGTGGTACTTTCATGTTTATGACTGAATTTCATCCAAGGGAATTATTGATGTTAAATGTATCTTGTAGAGTGAATAGACATTAAGCAACTCCCAATGGTACAACATCTGATCAAATTAAATATCTTTCATAGCTGGCTGAGAAATCCTGGATTCTTCCATGTGTGATTAATTGCCACTTAATCTTAATATAAATATATATAATAAAAATTTAAATGTATGATGTTATGTTTGTTTATTATTTATACTAATAGTATATGTATAATATTATATCATTTTTATATATATAATTATTTATTGGGTATATATATATTTGTTAATTATTTAATATTATATTTATATATATATACTTAATATTTAATATATATTATAATCATGAGGTTATTTTATATTTAGATATCAATATACTTATATATTATTATTTTTTAATATTTTGTTACATATGGCTCTGGATTTCAGGGACTTTTTTACTGCAACCTGTTTAATTCATTAGGGGACAGGCAGATTTGTCATAATGTTTCATGGATTGAATACACGGACTCGGCGACATGAACTGCTTATGACAAATGGCTGAACCAAAGTATTCTAGGAAGTATCCTTTTGCATGTTTAATGCATGATGGTATAACAAATTGAACATGAAGTTATTTTCTTGTAAAAATACTTTCATATATTATGGATTAACTAGATATACCATGACTGAGTTAAAGGTATTCATAATTATTATATTATATTGTATATATTATTTAACCTATGTATATATTTCTGAGTTATCGTGTATTAGACATGTAGATTTGCCAATGTTCTATATGGCCTGTGACATTTCCTTTGTTTGTTTTATACATACAGTTTGCTAGCATGCTTAAATGTATTTTCGGCATTTCGTGATTTACTTGTCTTTGAAATTTAACATTTTCAAGTTGTTTGTTTGACAATTCGAAAGATATTATACATTCTGTTCTTTCCCTTATATTGCACATTTGGTTTAAATTTTCTTTTTACTTTTTGGTCATGTTTTGCAAACCAAGCTGACACAACACACTTCTAAACTATTCAGAACAACCATTTTATCTAATTTCCATCCCAATATACATACTTTCATAATAACAAATTGGAGACCAAATATGCGCATGTAATCAGCGTTAATTATAGGGCGATAGTTAATTGTTTCAAGAGATTCTTTTTTCAAATCATTGCTGAAATTGGTTTATATGTAAAATTGGGCTTCATGTCTCTTGCCGTATCTTGACTATTCCTGAGGTTAAAATAAGTTTGGTGGCCATACCCCACGTATGCATTTAACTAACCGTTACAAAAAAGGGCATATACCTTTTCCTAGACCACTAAACTCTGCCACTATCTGAGGACAAACCTGCCATGTTACTTTTCATGGAGATTAGAACTTACAAATTGTTTCTATGCTAACTATTTGCTATTCCCTGGAGTAAAGCATTTTAAGTTGCTACCTATTTATTTCATTTGATGTCTTCAAATCTTATAGATTGATTCTAATTTTACATTAAACCTTTTTACAGCAATTAAAACTATATGATATATATATGTACTATTTATATACTCTCCTCCCTTCATGGTTGACATGTAGAAGTGGACAATGGTTTTTATACTGGCCTGTTGCCATATCCTTGGCAGGTTATAACCCATCAGTTTGGTACTGACACTGGTCTGTTTACATCTCCTGATATTGCAGATATTCCTGTTGTTCTTATTAAATAACCCTTTCATCAAGTTAGTATGTTTTCCAAAGACAAATCACTTCAAATTTTCCTGGTCTTTCTGTGATTTGCCTATTTGAAAGTTCTAAATTCTAATGTTTTGAGTTCTTCAGTTCGCTTAATTCGAAGGTTGAATACAATTCTCACTCTCACACTTAAAACCACACTTCTAATTTCTTTTCAACAACATTTTGTCTGTTTCTGAAATACCTAAGACATTAATTTGCAGATTAGTTTTTACAGTTCATTTAATGCTTTCCCTGATACTAACAAAGTTAGAATGAAATCATTTTGGTGCCGCAATGGTCTCTAGTGCAAAAGCATTGATAAGGTTCGTTTAACTATTTGACTATTATTTGGATGTGTTGTTTATGCTTGAGATTTAAAAATTTTTTAAGTAGTTACTGCCTTATAAAAAGCGGATTACCAGAGTTAGACCAAGACTATGTTCCTTCTCATCCCACTAATTTTATACTAACTCGATTCCATTATGGGAAAAGGTTCACTTTTTTCTTTGCAACACCTACATCCATTTTGCATTGCGGGTCAAACAGATGTTACTTTAGATATCGCTCTAGCACTGCAATTTTAACTTTTTTCTAAGTGATTCTATATTTTTAAATTTAATTTTTTACCAGAAATTTAAACAGACTTAGACTGACACTCTAATAAGCTTAAAAGTTAAATTTAAAAATTTTGATTTTCATAAAGTTTGGATATGACATTTAAATATGCAGTAACTGAAGCTTTCTGGTAAGATGTCTAAAAGTTTTTTTTATGAAAATTAGGAGGGTCCCAAATGAAATTCATATCGATTTTTGCAATACCTAACATTGGTAAACTGAGTACTGAAGAACATAAAAGTACTTATAGCTACTTTTAGTAGACTTTAATAAGCTATTGTATGTAAGTGGTAGACAGTTCCTGTAGTTAATGCATAAAGTGTTTTCCATTAGAAGAAATAGTTCAGATGAATGATATCATTGGCATTGTTATGAAACTTTAGGTGAACAAAGACTGCTATTAAAAGTATGTTAAGCAAACGGGTGATTGTACAACTCATATTAAAATAATTCTGCTATTTTATTTGTAGATAATCTTAAGGGTGAATTTATTCTATCAAAATTCATTTTGTAAAAAGGAAAAATTGTGGATAATTAACTTGGGAGCTATGTATAACCTGGACTTCATGAACATCTGTGAATTCAGTATGATAATGTGTCCACAATTTTGAATAAAGGAAAGTCCTTTAAACATGTGATGTTAAAGAAAATGGTTCCTTTCAAACACATGGCATTTTAAATCTTGGAAAACCATGCTGGGACGCTAATGGTAGTCTTAAAGGGTCTGCAGGATTTTAGATGCTCCTGAGTATAAAACTTTGCTATCCGAAACTTTTGTGCCAATTCCAAAGTCTGTCGCTTAAAATGTGCATTCACCATTCATTGTCTTATTTTCATAATAAAAGTTATATGCAAAGAAAAAAATTATAAGTTATAATAAAGATATTTAGAAGTTCCATTTGCTGCCCCCCATCTCCTTTTGAGATCTAGATTTTACAAGCTGCAGTTTGGTTTGAAACTAACCTGAATATCTTTGCTGACATTGCCTGGGTTCCAAAGCAGGTGACTCACCTGAGATATGCTTCTATTTCCCGCAGTGTCTTAAATTTTACAGATTGATTCCGGATGTTTCAAAATCCTTTTTACCAGAAATTTAAAGTTTGGCTCCCCACTCTAGATAAGCCCTTTGTAAGCTATAAAACAAGAAGTGTTGATCCTTTCATTAAATGGTATGCTTGACAGTGTAAATAAGCAGTAACTGACTGCCTGGTGGTCAGATGGTTCTTAATAGTATTTTTTTTTTATGAAATTGCATTCCCCTGTTTACCCCTCGGGTGATTTGCAATGCATCCTACAAGCAGTGGCATTGGTTCACTGAGTACTTTAAGTAAATCCACATTGAAACATTTTCTGTCTTTGACCTACTTCTAGTAGACTGGGAATAAACATATCTTATTTCATGACCAGTAAAGTACAGCTGTCCTGTAGCATTAACTGTATCCCAGTGTAGTTTATAGAAGGAAGGGACAAGTTTGCAAATTTAGAGATTTCTTCTTGCTCAGTTGTTTATAAAGTAACCATTGTGTGTTGATGTGACGTCAAGAAAAGGAATGCACCACTGATATCCTGTATCACATGTTCTAAGTATGCACCATGTTTATTAACATAGTAGAAGAGTAAAATGAAAATAACACTAGTGGATTTCAGCATGCCAGTCTTTTCACTTAGGACAATCTTTGTGGGTTGTGATTTTAAAAAGAGAACTTGCTACTCGTGATCCTTTTGTCAGAGGTTCAGAACCTGGGTAGGCACAAATGTGGCCTGTAAAAAAGCAGTAATGGTTAGATGTCCTTCTTTTCCCATGTCGCAGTGTTCAGTACTCTTGGGTTTCCTCCTCTTGCTACCTGAACATTCGGCCAGTATTCAAATGCTTGCAGTCACTGCCAGGTGCATGGGACGTCTAACATGGCTAGAGGTACGTGGGCCATAAAAGTGATGTCTGCATGGATGTCCTTCATGGATGCATCTGCAGTCATAACAACTGGGTTGTCCTGTCGTCAGGCAGCCCTTCGGTCGGCCGGATTCCAAAGTCGGGTCCGGCTTGCTGATGTCGCACTTCACCGTCATCTCTGCTGGTCTTGGTATAAAGGCATCAGCCGGCGCCATTTTCCTCAGTCTTTCTTGCCGGCGTGGCGCCGAAGCAGAAGCTGTTCGCAGTGCCGGTCGGTCAGATCCAGAGATTACTACTAGAATACTACAAGACTTCTAAAGCTAAGTACCCGTTGGGACTCTTTCTTGCCTACCGATGTCAGAAAAAGTCAATAAAATGTTTAACTTGTGGGAAACAAATACCTCATAAAGATTTCCACTCTTACTGTTTGCCTTGTTTAGGCCCAGACCGCGTAGCAGCCTGTTCGCCTGTGCTTCTTCAACCGAAACGCTTAGGCCCCGGTCGGATTTTGCTGAACAGTTTTTCGGCTCAGATTTTGCGTACATTATGCCGCCGGATCCTCCGACTACCAAATTGTTAAAAACGCAAAGAAAAGACCGACACTCGCGGTCCGCGGTTTGGGCCGAAACCACGGTTAAGCAAACCGAGTGTCTCGGTTTCGCAAACCGAAAACTGATCAATACACCCGAATCAATGACTACTACTGAGGCCTGCTACGAATCGGCCTCAGAAATTTTCCTACAACTGTGGTTACTAGTGACTTATCAGACACCATCCCTTTGGATGTCTCTACCCCAGCACTGGTGCTGCTAGGCCTCCTGCAGCCATGTCATTAAGGCCTTTGCCAGGGCTAAAGCAGCCAAACTACTAAATCAGTGCCTGTTAAACCCCTAAACCAGGCCCACTTCTAGTTCCAAATGCTTACTCTGGCAGAAGATTTAATATCCTTAATTAGGGATCTCAATCTCACCCAGACAGGGCCTCTCACCCCCCAGAAAAGAGACCTAGAGCAGAGCCCCTGAGCCAGTGTCCCTCTGATGATTCTGGATGACTCAAAATTTTACAGACCAGCCAGAGGCTCCTTTTCCAATTATGAAGACTGATGCTGAAGAATCCATTCCAGCTGCCTCTCCACCAGAAGGAATTCTCCTTTGGGGAAACCTTACATGCCATGAGAGAACAATTCCAATGGCAGCAACAGGATTTCTCAGATTCAGAAAAGACTTAGGACCTTTCTGCACCCTTTCCACAACATAGGCCCTTAGCTATACCTCCTGTTCTCTGTTGTGGATGATGCATTTAATGATGTCTGCACTGCCCTGATTCTTTACCTCCAGCCCCTGCCAAACCAGATAGATTTTACAGGGTGCCAGACACTCATCACCACCTATACAAGGCCCCACTTGCAGACCCCAAACTATATCCCAGGGGCCTAAGGCAGTAGCTCGACCACAGCAAAAACCCTATTCCTTCTGAAAGGGAATCCAGGTCTTAGACAGATGGGGAAAAGTTTACACCTCTGCTTCTCTCTCAGCTAGACCTTTAAACTGTCAGTTTCTCATCATTCATTACCATGAGTTTATCCTTGTTCAGTTAACTAAAAAGCTTCCTCTGATGAAATCTTGATAAGAAATAAGTATACGAAATGGTAAATAACATACAACAGGTTAGAAACCACTCATTAAAAAGAGGCTATGATGCACTGGAGGCATCATTTAGAGCAGCGATGACTGGCAGAGTGAAAAGAAGACATGCATGGTTGAAGGAACAGGCTTACCCGGGTCATGTTAAAGCTAAAACTATTAGATGCTCCTATGGATAAGGCCAGTTTGTTTGGTACACCTGCCCAGCAGGTAATGAAGAAAATGGAAGAAAAGGCAAAATCTGTACAAACAGTTAAAGATTTCTTCAGGTTCAACCCCCCAAAGGGTTTTGCAGGAACTGGCCTGCCAAAAAATTTGGGCCTTTCCTGACTCCACAAGATCCCAAAGGGCAGGAATAGCGCCAGAGGCAGAAATCAATCCAGAGGAGGTGCCTACAGAGGCGACAGTGGCAAGGTAAAACAGAGGCACAGAAAAGCCACTGCCACTGCAACAGGACAACACAGTGATGCCATGGAAAAAATTAACTGTGTCACCATTTGAGAGGTCGCTCAGGACAAGGGGTGTGTTGCCATGTGAGATGGATGTGGGGAATAACTGTGTGGTACTTTCCAGATGTTTGACTGAGTCTGAACAGTTTCATCCAAGGGAATTTAATTGATGTCAAATGTTGATCTGTAGCATTGAAGCAGGTAAGGATGCTGATAGTTCAAGAACCTCCCAGATGGACAATGTACAGGTCACTGATCAAATTAAATATCCTGTCTTAGTATGCCTGCTGCTGCTGGAGAGGGAAATCCTGATGTGCTCCAGTGATGTGATGTTGTGTAAATTGCCACTCTTCAATCTTCAGCAGCTGATAGAAGAGAAGACACCACGGAATTAAAAATGAATGGAGCTGATGTCATGGTGTGGACTTGAAGTTTGATGGCTGAACATTGAGCAAACAATAATGTACTTACTCCAGTTTGTGTATTCTGGATGTAATGTAATTTTGTTGGGTATTATTCTGGTTGCTGTAACTTTGTATAAAAGTCTATCGTGGTAGCAGTATATCCTAGCCTTAATCATTCTAAAAGAGCTGTCTGTAATCATGAGGTTACTTTTTATATTTAGCATATCCAAGAGACTTTTATTTATGTAGTCATATTTGGTGTTAAGCATTTGTTACATGCTGCTGCTGCTAAGTCAGCCCTAGAGGGACTTTTCTTACTGCCAACCTGGGTTTAATGAGAGGAGTATGAATGCAGGTGTTAATAATGTAGATATTCAGTGTGTATGTGAGTAAGCAAGAATAATCTGGCTTGGATGGTCTTTCTGTATAGTGCAAGCAGCCGTAAACAGCATGTGAAGTAGTCCCTGGGCAGCCATTCCTAGTTTGCATAATGTTTTGCCAGTTCCTCGATGGGTCAGACAAACTGCACATGAAGTTATTTTCCTGTAAAAAATACAGCTTCCCATGTATCTAATTCAAAGAGCTTTTGATTAACTGAGATATACAAGCACCACATGACTGGAGTTGGAAAGGTACCCCATATGCCTCCATTATTCACAGTTGTAGCTTGTTCTCTTGTCTTTACAACCCCATTGTACTTGGCAGATGTTAGAGTTATCGTGTATTGCACACATGGTATGTTTCCTTTCCTGTAATTGTTGCTGATATATTCCCAGCTTGTTTTCTTTATTAACTGCTAGTCAAAGATAAGCTCCAGATTTTCTAGACAAACTCACTTCAAATGATTTTCCTGGTTATTTCTGTGGCATTTCCCAGATCTTGTGTAATATTTAATCAAAGTTGTTGCAGTTTTTACAGTTCTGCTTTAATTTGAGAACGATTATACACCTCTCTTCTCTCCCCTTTTGTGTAAAGCTTTCTTCATCAGTTGTCTTATATTTTCTTTTTCTAATCTCAAGCATTTTAATATGTTTCTTGCAAACACCGTCAAGTACCAATGCAACTTGAGTGAAACTTGAGTTGTTCAGGAACAGACCATTTTTATCTAACTTTCCCTCCTGCAATATAACAGTACATTTCAAAGAAAGAAACATTTTGGTAGAGCCGACAGATGTCCCAGTTTCAAACATACAGCTGAAATGAAAGGGGCAGGAATAAGTTGAGAACTGTTTGCTAGATGATTCTTGTTTATTACTAGCTGTCCACTTAAAGACTTCTGATAAAATAATTTTATTATATGCTACTTACTGACCCTCTTAACAGAAACCGGATGATATATAACCAAAGAAGGTATAAAACCAAAGTAGGTTGGGGGTTGCCCCAATTTCCACTATATATTTATACTAACTCCAGGATTGCACTATACTGGGGAAAAGGGCATATACCTTTTACTTACCTTGCAGTACTGTACACACTGCCACTACTGCTGGGAGCGCACAAAACATCTGCCATGTTACTTTAGATACTTCCCGAGAGACTTA